>NW_026970171.1:0-300000 GCF_028390025.1 Pseudophryne corroboree
CTTGCCAATATCTCTCTTTTGCAAAGAGTTGCGCATTGGAAAATTCAGGGCTATGCCGTGTAGATGATGGCCTAACTGGAGGCTTTAAAATTTTCTTTCTAGTGTCCTTCGTTTGGGAGAAAAATGCAAAGGTACAAGACAGCTTTTCCTTGCCAATATCTCTCTTTTGCAAAGAACTGCGCATTGGAAAATTCAGGGCTATGCCGTGTAGATGATGGCCTAACAGGAGGCTTTAAAATTTTCTTTCTAGTGTCCTTCGTTTGGGAGAAAAATGCAAAGGTACAAGACAGCTTTTCCTTGCCAATATCTCTCTTTTGCAAAGAGCTGCGCATTGGAAAATTCAGGGCTATGCCGTGTAGATGATGGCCTAACAGGAGGCTTTAAAATTTTCTTTCTAGTGTCCTTCGTTTGGGAAAAAAATGCAAAGGTACAAGACAGCTTTTCCTTGCCAATATCTCTCTTTTGCAAAGAGCTACGCATTGGAAAATTCAGGGCTATACCGTGTAGATGAAGCACTAACAGGAGGCTTTAAAATTTTCATTCTAGTGTCCTTCGTTTGGGAGAAAAATGCAAAGGTACAAGACAGCTTTTCCTTGCCAATATCTCTCTTTTGCAAAGAGCTGCGCATTGGAAAATTCAGGGCTATGCCGTGTAGATGATGGCCTAACAGGAGGCTTTAAAATTTTCTTTCTAGTGTCCTTCGTTTGGGAGAAAAATGCAAAGGTACAAGACAGCTTTTCCTTGCCAATATCTCTCTTTTGCAAAGAGCTGCGCATTGGAAAATTCAGGGCTATGCCGTGTAGATGATGGCCTAACAGGAGGCTTTAAAATTTTCTTTCTAGTGTCCTTCGTTTGGGAGAAAAATGCAATTCAATTGTCTAATTGTTGAACAAATTCATTGTTTATTTATTATATTTTTTTCTCCATCTCTCTCTCCCCCCCTTGTGTATGCGGATCGATTACATGGACATGAATATGAAATCAAGTTTACCCCATCTTGGTAATAGGGATGGACAGGTTGGGAATGAAGTACCACCCAGTTTGGTAGAGATGGGGTAATTTTTTATAAAATTCTATCAATTGAAAATACAAGTGAAGGAAAATATATTCTGATCTGCACCCATAATGATGTCTGACCTGCATACATTTATAATTGGAAGAGAACATTGCGGAAGTACCATTGGAACGCAAAAAAACAACATCCGGTACCTGGAACGCATTCACCTCCTTTTTGGTGAATACACACGGATTTACAAATGGAACGTAAAAACTACATCCGGTGTGGTACCTGAACGTATGACTTCCGGGGACTATACACGGATGTTAGATCTACCATTGGAACGCAAAAATTACATCTGGCGAGCATCTGGTATGCATCACCCACATATGGACAATGGAACGCAAAAACGACTTCCGGCCCGGCATTTGGAACGCATCTACGTCATTTCGGTTGACGATCCCGGAAATCGCAGGTGTAACGGATCACTGCTCATGATATGGCAATTAGCATGGAAATAAAAAGCCTGCATGGATGATATCCTTATCCAACTTTGAGAAAGGCCAATAAAGACCGAAACGCGTTATTTGGATAAAGGAAAGAATTGGTGGAGATTCGGGAACCAGTGATAAAGCTGATACGCTCGCTGCGGGTGGTGCTGGGCAATTCAGCCTGGGACCATAGCCACTTCTCACAAAGCTAGCCCACCGCGGCTGCACACTATGGTGAGAGATTTCATCTGCTTTTACAAAGGACTTTGAGCACTTTAGCACTTTATGAAAACACTGGTATTCCTTTTCCTTAAACCACCTCCTTTCACATGTACATTTTATTGTTTGTGTTTTGTCTATTCCCAGCTGGGGACTGTGTTTTAATAAATATTGTCTTTTTGTACTATCCACAGTACATTCATCATTTTAATTATGCATCTAGTAGATTAGCGCGCCAGGGGTTCAATTACACTTTTCCTGTGCTTGAGTTTCATGTTGGAGATTTGTGTGTACCTCCATTGTTTTTGTAACCTGGGCAGCACCATTCTACTTACTGCGCTCATTTGAAAATACCATATCTTTCCATTAGAAAAATGCAAAGGTACAAGACAGCTTTCCTTGCCAATATCTCTCTTTTGCAAAGAGCTGCGCATTGGAAAATTCAGGGATATGCCGTGTAGATGATGGCCTAACTGGAGGCTTTAAAATTTTCTTTCTAGTGTCCTTCGTTTGGGAGAAAAATGCAAAGGTACAAGACAGCTTTTCCTTGCCAATATCTCTCTTTTGCAAAGAGCTGCGCATTGGAAAATTCAGGGCTATGCCGTGTAGATGATGGCCTAACTGGAGGCTTTAAAATTTTCTTTCTAGTGTCCTTCGTTTGGGAGAAAAATGCAAAGGTACAAGACAGCTTTTCCTTGCCAATATCTCTCTTTTGCAAAGAGCTGCGCATTGGAAAATTCAGGGCTATGCCGTGTAGATGATGGCCTAACAGGAGGCTTTAAAATTTTCTTTGTAGTGTCCTTCGTTTGGGAGAAAAATGCAAAGGTACAAGACAGCTTTTCCTTGCCAATATCTCTCTTTTGCAAAGAGTTGCGCATTGGAAAATTCAGGGCTATGCCGTGTAGATGATGGCCTAACTGGAGGCTTTAAAATTTTCTTTCTAGTTTCCTTCGTTTGGGAGAAAAATGCAAAGGTACAAGACAGCTTTTCCTTGCCAATATCTCTCTTTTGCAAAGAGCTGCGCATTGGAAAATTCAGGGCTATGCCGTGTAGATGATGGCCTAACAGGAGGCTTTAAAATTTTATTTCTAGTGTCCTTCGTTTGGGAGAAAAATGCAAAGGTACAAGACAGCTTTTCCTTGCCAATATCTCTCTTTTGCAAAGAGCTACGCATTGGAAAATTCAGGGCTATACCGTGTAGATGAAGCACTAACAGGAGGCTTTAAAATTTTCATTCTAGTGTCCTTCATTTGGGAGAAAAATCCATTGGTACAAGACAGCTTTTCCTTGCCAATATCTCTCTTTTGCACAAAGCTGCGCATTGGAAAATTCAGGGCTATGCCGTGTAGATGATGGCCTAACAGGAGGCTTTAAAATTTTCTTTGTAGTGTCCTTCGTTTGGGAGAAAAATGCAAAGGTACAAGACAGCTTTTCCTTGCCAATATCTCTCTTTTGCAAAGAGCTGCGCATTGGAAAATTCAGGGCTATGCCGTGTAGATGATGGCCTAACTGGAGGCTTTAAAATTTTCTTTCTAGTGTCCTTCGTTTGGGAGAAAAATGCAAAGGTACAAGACAGCTTTTCCTTGCGAATATCTCTCTTTTGCAAAGAGCTGCGCATTGGAAAATTCAGGGCTATGCCGTGTAGATGATGGCCTAACAGGAGGCTTTAAAATTTTCATTCTAGTGTCCTTCGTTTGGGAGAAAAATCCAATGGTACAAGACAGTTTTTCCTTGCCAATATCTCTCTTTTACAAAGAGCTGCGCATTGGAAAATTCAGAGCTATGCCGTGTAGATGATGGCCTAACAGGAGGCTTTAAAATTTTCTTTCTAGTTTCCTTCGTTTGGGAGAAAAATGCAAAGGTACAAGACAGCTTTTCCTTGCCAATATCTCTCTTTTGCAAAGAGCTACGCATTGGAAAATTCAGGGCTATACCGTGTAGATGAAGCACTAACAGGAGGCTTTAAAATTTTCATTCTAGTGTCCTTCGTTTGGGAGAAAAATGCAAAGGTACAAGACAGCTTTTCCTTGCCAATATCTCTCTTTTGCAAAGAGCTGCGCATTGGAAAATTCAGGGCTATGCCGTGTAGATGATGGCCTAACAGGAGGCATTAAAATGTTATTTCTAGTGTCCTTCGTTTGGGAGAAAAATGCAAAGGTACAAGACAGCTTTTCCTTGCCAATATCTCTCTTTTGCAAAGAGCTACGCATTGGAAAATTCAGGGCTATACCATGTAGATGAAGCACTAACAGGAGGCTTTAAAATTTTCATTCTAGTGTCCTTCGTTTGGGAGAAAAATCCAATGGTACAAGACAGTTTTTCCTTGCCAATATCTCTCTTTTACAAAGAGCTGCGCATTGGAAAATTCAGGGCTATGCCGTGTAGATGATGGCCTAACAGGAGGCTTTAAAATTTTCTTTCTAGTTTCCTTCGTTTGGGAGAAAAATGCAAAGGTACAAGACAGCTTTTCCTTGCCAATATCTCTCTTTTGCAAAGAGCTGCGCATTGGAAAATTCAGGGCTATGCCGTGTAGATGATGGCCTAACAGGAGGCTTTAAAAATTTTTTACTAGTGTCCTTCGTTTGGGAGAAAAATGCAAAGGTACAAGACAGCTTTTCCTTGCCAATATCTCTCTTTTGCAAAGAGCTACGCATTGGAAAATTCAGGGCTATACCGTGTAGATGAAGCACTAACAGGAGGCTTTAAAATTTTCATTCTAGTGTCCTTCATTTGGGAGAAAAATCCATTGGTACAAGACAGCTTTTCCTTGCCAATATCTCTCTTTTGCACAAAGCTGCGCATTGGAAAATTCAGGGCTATGCCGTGTAGATGATGGCCTAACAGGAGGCTTTAAAATTTTCTTTGTAGTGTCCTTCGTTTGGGAGAAAAATGCAAAGGTACAAGACAGCTTTTCCTTGCCAATATCTCTCTTTTGCAAAGAGTTGCGCATTGGAAAATTCAGGGCTATGCCGTGTAGATGATGGCCTAACTGGAGGCTTTAAAATTTTCTTTCTAGTGTCCTTCGTTTGGGAGAAAAATGCAAAGGTACAAGACAGCTTTTCCTTGCCAATATCTCTCTTTTGCAAAGAACTGCGCATTGGAAAATTCAGGGCTATGCCGTGTAGATGATGGCCTAACAGGAGGCTTTAAAATTTTCTTTCTAGTGTCCTTCGTTTGGGAGAAAAATGCAAAGGTACAAGACAGCTTTTCCTTGCCAATATCTCTCTTTTGCAAAGAGCTGCGCATTGGAAAATTCAGGGCTATGCCGTGTAGATGATGGCCTAACTGGAGGCTTTAAAATTTTCTTTCTAGTGTCCTTCGTTTGGGAGAAAAATGCAAAGGTACAAGACAGCTTTTCCTTGCCAATATCTCTCTTTTGCAAAGAGCTACGCATTGGAAAATTCAGGGCTATACCGTGTAGATGAAGCACTAACAGGAGGCTTTAAAATTTTCATTCTAGTGTCCTTCATTTGGGAGAAAAATCCATTGGTACAAGACAGCTTTTCCTTGCCAATATCTCTCTTTTGCACAAAGCTGCGCATTGGAAAATTCAGGGTTATGCCGTGTAGATGATGGCCTAACAGGAGGCTTTAAAATTTTCTTTGTAGTGTCCTTCGTTTGGGAGAAAAATGCAAAGGTACAAGACAGCTTTTCCTTGCCAATATCTCTCTTTTGCAAAGAGCTGCGCATTGGAAAATTCAGGGCTATGCCGTGTAGATGATGGCCTAACTGGAGGCTTTAAAATTTTCTTTCTAGTGTCCTTCGTTTGGGAGAAAAATGCAAAGGTACAAGACAGCTTTTCCTTGCCAATATCTCTCTTTTGCAAAGAGCTGCGCATTGGAAAATTCAGGGCTATGCCGTGTAGATGATGGCCTAACTGGAGGCTTTAAAATTTTCTTTCTAGTGTCCTTCGTTTGGGAGAAAAATGCAAAGGTACAAGACAGCTTTTCCTTGCCAATAACTCTCTTTTACAAAGAGCTGCGCATTGGAAAATTCAGGGCTATGCCGTGTAGATGATGGCCTAATAGGAGGCTTTAAAATTTTCTCTCTAGTTTCCTTCGTTTGGGAGAAAAATGCAAAGGTACAAGACAGCTTTTCCTTGCCAATATCTCTCTTTTGCAAAGAGCTGCGCATTGGAAAATTCAGGGCTATGCCGTGTAGATGATGGCCTAACAGGAGGCTTTAAAATTGTATTTCTAGTGTCCTTCGTTTGGGAGAAAAATGCAAAGGTACAAGACAGCTTTTCCTTGCCAATATCTCTCTTTTGCAAAGAGCTACGCATTGGAAAATTCAGGGCTATACCGTGTAGATGAAGCACTAACAGGAGGCTTTAAAATTTTCATTCTAGTGTCCTTCATTTGGGAGAAAAATCCATTGGTACAAGACAGCTTTTCCTTGCCAATATCTCTCTTTTGCACAAAGCTGCGCATTGGAAAATTCAGGGCTATGCCGTGTAGATGATGGCCTAACAGGAGGCTTTAAAATTTTCTTTGTAGTGTCCTTCGTTTGGGAGAAAAATGCAAAGGTACAAGACAGCTTTTCCTTGCCAATATCTCTCTTTTGCAAAGAGCTGCGCATTGGAAAATTCAGGGCTATGCCGTGTAGATGATGGCCTAACTGGAGGCTTTAAAATTTTCTTTCTAGTGTCCTTCGTTTGGGAGAAAAATGCAAAGGTACAAGACAGCTTTTCCTTGCCAATATCTCTCTTTTGCAAAGAGCTGCGCATTGGAAAATTCAGGGCTATGCCGTGTAGATGATGGCCTAACAGGAGGCTTTAAAATTTTCATTCTAGTGTCCTTCGTTTGGGAGAAAAATCCAATGGTACAAGACAGTTTTTCCTTGCCAATATCTCTCTTTTACAAAGAGCTGCGCATTGGAAAATTCAGAGCTATGCCGTGTAGATGATGGCCTAACAGGAGGCTTTAAAATTTTCTTTCTAGTTTCCTTCGTTTGGGAGAAAAATGCAAAGGTACAAGACAGCTTTTCCTTGCCAATATCTCTCTTTTGCAAAGAGCTACGCATTGGAAAATTCAGGGCTATACCGTGTAGATGAAGCACTAACAGGAGGCTTTACAATTTTCATTCTAGTGTCCTTCGTTTGGGAGAAAAATGCAAAGGTACAAGACAGCTTTTCCTTGCCAATATCTCTCTTTTGCAAAGAGCTGCGCATTGGAAAATTCAGGGCTATGCCGTGTAGATGATGGCCTAACAGGAGGCATTAAAATGTTATTTCTAGTGTCCTTCGTTTGGGAGAAAAATGCAAAGGTACAAGACAGCTTTTCCTTGCCAATATCTCTCTTTTGCAAAGAGCTACGCATTGGAAAATTCAGGGCTATACCATGTAGATGAAGCACTAACAGGAGGCTTTAAAATTTTCATTCTAGTGTCCTTCGTTTGGGAGAAAAATCCAATGGTACAAGACAGTTTTTCCTTGCCAATATCTCTCTTTTACAAAGAGCTGCGCATTGGAAAATTCAGGGCTATGCCGTGTAGATGATGGCCTAACAGGAGGCTTTAAAATTTTCTTTCTAGTTTCCTTCGTTTGGGAGAAAAATGCAAAGGTACAAGACAGCTTTTCCTTGCCAATATCTCTCTTTTGCAAAGAGCTGCGCATTGGAAAATTCAGGGCTATGCCGTGTAGATGATGGCCTAACAGGAGGCTTTAAAATTTTATTTCTAGTGTCCTTCGTTTGGGAGAAAAATGCAAAGGTACAAGACAGCTTTTCCTTGCCAATATCTCTCTTTTGCAAAGAGCTACGCATTGGAAAATTCAGGGCTATACCGTGTAGATGAAGCACTAACAGGAGGCTTTAAAATTTTCATTCTAGTGTCCTTCATTTGGGAGAAAAATCCATTGGTACAAGACAGCTTTTCCTTGCCAATATCTCTCTTTTGCACAAAGCTGCGCATTGGAAAATTCAGGGCTATGCCGTGTAGATGATGGCCTAACAGGAGGCTTTAAAATTTTCTTTGTAGTGTCCTTCGTTTGGGAGAAAAATGCAAAGGTACAAGACAGCTTTTCCTTCCCAATATCTCTCTTTTGCAAAGAGCTGCGCATTGGAAAATTCAGGGCTATGCCGTGTAGATGATGGCCTAACTGGAGGCTTTAAAATTTTCTTTCTAGTGTCCTTCGTTTGGGAGAAAAATGCAAAGGTACAAGACAGCTTTTCCTTGCCAATATCTCTCTTTTGCAAAGAGCTGCGCATTGGAAAATTCAGGGCTATGCCGTGTAGATGATGGCCTAACAGGAGGCTTTAAAATTTTCATTCTAGTGTCCTTCGTTTGGGAGAAAAATCCAATGGTACAAGACAGTTTTTCCTTGCCAATATCTCTCTTTTACAAAGAGCTGCGCATTGGAAAATTCAGAGCTATGCCGTGTAGATGATGGCCTAACAGGAGGCTTTAAAATTTTCTTTCTAGTTTCCTTCGTTTGGGAGAAAAATGCAAAGGTACAAGACAGCTTTTCCTTGCCAATATCTCTCTTTTGCAAAGAGCTACGCATTGGAAAATTCAGGGCTATACCGTGTAGATGAAGCACTAACAGGAGGCTTTAAAATTTTCATTCTAGTGTCCTTCATTTGGGAGAATAATCCATTGGTACAAGACAGCTTTTCCTTGCCAATATCTCTCTTTTGCACAAAGCTGCGCATTGGAAAATTCAGGGCTATGCCGTGTAGATGATGGCCTAACAGGAGGCTTTAAAATTTTCTTTGTAGTGTCCTTCGTTTGGGAGAAAAATGCAAAGGTACAAGACAGCTTTTCCTTGCCAATATCTCTCTTTTGCAAAGAGCTGCGCATTGGAAAATTCAGGGCTATGCCGTGTAGATGATGGCCTAACTGGAGGCTTTAAAATTTTCTTTCTAGTGTCCTTCGTTTGGGAGAAAAATGCAAAGGTACAAGACAGCTTTTCCTTGCCAATATCTCTCTTTTGCAAAGAGCTGCGCCTTGGAAAATTCAGGGCTATGCCGTGTAGATGATGGCCTAACAGAAGGCTTTAAAATTTTCTTTCTAGTGTCATTCGTTTGGGAGAAAAATGCAAAGGTACAAGACAGCTTTTCCTTGCCAATATCTCTCTTTTGCAAAGAGCTGCGCATTGGAAAATTCAGGGCTATGCCGTGTAGATGATGGCCTAACAGGAGGCTTTAAAATTTTCTTTGTAGTGTCCTTCGTTTGGGAGAAAAATGCAAAGGTACAAGACAGCTTTTCCTTGCCAATATCTCTCTTTTGCAAAGAGTTGCGCATTGGAAAATTCAGGGCTATGCCGTGTAGATGATGGCCTAACTGGAGGCTTTAAAATTTTCTTTCTAGTTTCCTTCGTTTGGGAGAAAAATGCAAAGGTACAAGACAGCTTTTCCTTGCCAATATCTCTCTTTTGCAAAGAGCTGCGCATTGGAAAATTCAGGGCTATGCCGTGTAGATGATGGCCTAACAGGAGGCTTTAAAATTTTATTTCTAGTGTCCTTCGTTTGGGAGAAAAATGCAAAGGTACAAGACAGCTTTTCCTTGCCAAGATCTCTCTTTTGCAAAGAGCTACGCATTGGAAAATTCAGGGCTATACCGTGTAGATGAAGCGCTAACAGGAGGCTTTAAAATTTTCATTCTAGTGTCCTTCATTTGGGAGAAAAATCCATTGGTACAAGACAGCTTTTCCTTGCCAATATCTCTCTTTTGCACAAAGCTGCGCATTGGAAAATTCAGGGCTATGCCGTGTAGATGATGGCCTAACAGGAGGCTTTAAAATTTTCTTTGTAGTGTCCTTCGTTTGGGAGAAAAATGCAAAGGTACAAGACAGCTTTTCCTTGCCAATATCTCTCTTTTGCAAAGAGCTGCGCATTGGAAAATTCAGGGCTATGCCGTGTAGATGATGGCCTAACTGGAGGCTTTAAAATTTTCTTTCTAGTGTCCTTCGTTTGGGAGAAAAATGCAAAGGTACAAGACAGCTTTTCCTTGCCAATATCTCTCTTTTGCAAAGAGCTGCGCATTGGAAAATTCAGGGCTATGCCGTGTAGATGATGGCCTAACAGGAGGCTTTAAAATTTTCATTCTAGTGTCCTTCGTTTGGGAGAAAAATCCAATGGTACAAGACAGTTTTTCCTTGCCAATATCTCTCTTTTGCAAAGAGCTGCGCATTGGAAAATTCAGAGCTATGCCGTGTAGATGATGGCCTAACAGGAGGCTTTAAAATTTTCTTTCTAGTTTCCTTCGTTTGGGAGAAAAATGCAAAGGTACAAGACAGCTTTTCCTTGCCAATATCTCTCTTTTGCAAAGAGCTACGCATTGGAAAATTCAGGGCTATACCGTGTAGATGAAGCACTAACAGGAGGCTTTAAAATTTTCATTCTAGTGTCCTTCGTTTGGGAGAAAAATGCAAAGGTACAAGACAGCTTTTCCTTGCCAATATCTCTCTTTTGCAAAGAATTGCGCATTGGAAAATTCAGGGCTATGCCGTGTAGATGATGGCCTAACAGGAGGCATTAAAATGTTATTTCTAGTGTCCTTCGTTTGGGAGAAAAATGCAAAGGTACAAGACAGCTTTTCCTTGCCAATATCTCTCTTTTGCAAAGAGCTACGCATTGGAAAATTCAGGGCTATACCATGTAGATGAAGCACTAACAGGAGGCTTTAAAATTTTCATTCTAGTGTCCTTCGTTTGGGAGAAAAATCCAATGGTACAAGACAGTTTTTCCTTGCCAATATCTCTCTTTTACAAAGAGCTGCGCATTGGAAAATTCAGGGCTATGCCGTGTAGATGATGGCCTAACAGGAGGCTTTAAAATTTTCTTTCTAGTTTCCTTCGTTTGGGAGAAAAATGCAAAGGTACAAGACAGCTTTTCCTTGCCAATATCTCTCTTTTGCAAAGAGCTGCGCATTGGAAAATTCAGGGCTATGCCGTGTAGATGATGGCCTAACTGGAGGCTTTAAAATTTTCTTTCTAGTGTCCTTCGTTTGGGAGAAAAATGCAAAGGTACAAGACAGCTTTTCCTTGCCAATATCTCTCTTTTGCAAAGAGCTGCGCCTTGGAAAATTTAGGGCTATGCCGTGTAGATGATGGCCTAACAGGAGGCTTTAAAATTTTCTTTCTAGTGTCCTTCGTTTGGGAGAAAAATGCAAAGGTACAAGACAGCTTTTCCTTGCCAATATCTCTCTTTTGCAAAGAGCTACGCATTGGAAAATTCATGGCTATACCGTGTAGATGAAGCACTAACAGGAGGCTTTAAAATTTTCATTCTAGTGTCCTTCGTTTGGGAGAAAAATCCAATGGTACAAGACAGCTTTTCCTTGCCAATATCTCTCTTTTACAAAGAGCTGCGCATTGGAAAATTCAGGGCTATGCCGTGTAGATGATGGCCTAACAGGAGGCTTTAAAATTTTCTTTCTAGTTTCCTTCGTTTGGGAGAAAAATGCAAAGGTACAAGACAGCTTTTCCTTGCCAATATCTCTCTTTTGCAAAGAGCTGCGCATTGGAAAATTCAGGGCTATGCCGTGTAGATGATGGCCTAACAGGAGGCTTTAAAATTTTTTTACTAGTGTCCTTCGTTTGGGAGAAAAATGCAAAGGTACAAGACAGCTTTTCCTTGCCAATATCTCTCTTTTGCAAAGAGCTACGCATTGGAAAATTCAGGGCTATACCGTGTAGATGAAGCACTAACAGGAGGCTTTAAAATTTTCATTCTAGTGTCCTTCATTTGGGAGAAAAATCCATTGGTACAAGACAGCTTTTCCTTGCCAATATCTCTCTTTTGCACAAAGCTGCGCATTGGAAAATTCAGGGCTATGCCGTGTAGATGATGGCCTAACAGGAGGCTTTAAAATTTTCTTTGTAGTGTCCTTCGTTTGGGAGAAAAATGCAAAGGTACAAGACAGCTTTTCCTTGCCAATATCTCTCTTTTGCAAAGAGTTGCGCATTGGAAAATTCAGGGCTATGCCGTGTAGATGATGGCCTAACTGGAGGCTTTAAAATTTTCTTTCTAGTGTCCTTCGTTTGGGAGAAAAATGCAAAGGTACAAGACAGCTTTTCCTTGCCAATATCTCTCTTTTGCAAAGAACTGCGCATTGGAAAATTCAGGGCTATGCCGTGTAGATGATGGCCTAACAGGAGGCTTTAAAATTTTCTTTCTAGTGTCCTTCGTTTGGGAGAAAAATGCAAAGGTACAAGACAGCTTTTCCTTGCCAATATCTCTCTTTTGCAAAGAGCTGCGCATTGGAAAATTCAGGGCTATGCCGTGTAGATGATGGCCTAACAGGAGGCTTTAAAATTTTCTTTCTAGTGTCCTTCGTTTGGGAAAAAAATGCAAAGGTACAAGACAGCTTTTCCTTGCCAATATCTCTCTTTTGCAAAGAGCTACGCATTGGAAAATTCAGGGCTATACCGTGTAGATGAAGCACTAACAGGAGGCTTTAAAATTTTCATTCTAGTGTCCTTCGTTTGGGAGAAAAATGCAAAGGTACAAGACAGCTTTTCCTTGCCAATATCTCTCTTTTGCAAAGAGCTGCGCATTGGAAAATTCAGGGCTATGCCGTGTAGATGATGGCCTAACAGGAGGCTTTAAAATTTTCTTTCTAGTGTCCTTCGTTTGGGAGAAAAATGCAAAGGTACAAGACAGCTTTTCCTTGCCAATATCTCTCTTTTGCAAAGAGCTGCGCATTGGAAAATTCAGGGCTATGCCGTGTAGATGATGGCCTAACAGGAGGCTTTAAAATTTTCTTTCTAGTGTCCTTCGTTTGGGAGAAAAATGCAATTCAATTGTCTAATTGTTGAACAAATTCATTGTTTATTTATTATATTTTTTTCTCCATCTCTCTCTCCCCCCCTTGTGTATGCGGATCGATTACATGGACATGAATATGAAATCAAGTTTACCCCATCTTGGTAATAGGGATGGACAGGTTGGGAATGAAGTACCACCCAGTTTGGTAGAGATGGGGTAATTTTTTATAAAATTCTATCAATTGAAAATACAAGTGAAGGAAAATATATTCTGATCTGCACCCATAATGATGTCTGACCTGCATACATTTATAATTGGAAGAGAACATTGCGGAAGTACCATTGGAACGCAAAAAAACAACATCCGGTACCTGGAACGCATTCACCTCCTTTTTGGTGAATACACACGGATTTACAAATGGAACGTAAAAACTACATCCGGTGTGGTACCTGGAACGTATGACTTCCGGGGACTATACACGGATGTTAGATCTACCATTGGAACGCAAAAATTACATCTGGCGAGGCATCTGGTATGCATCACCCACATATGGACAATGGAACGCAAAAACGACTTCCGGCCCGGCATTTGGAACGCATCTACGTCATTTCCGGTTGACGATCCCGGAAATCGCAGGTGTAACGGATCACTGCTCATGATATGGCAATTAGCATGGAAATAAAAAGCCTGCATGGATGATATCCCTTATCCAACTTTGAGAAAGGCCAATAAAAGACCGAAACGCGTTATTTGGATAAAGGAAAGAATTGGTGGAGATTCGGGAACCAGTGATAAAGCTGATACGCTCGCTGCGGTGGTGCTGGGCAATTCAGCCTGGGACCATAGCCACTTCTCACAAAGCTAGCCCACCGCGGCTGCACACTATGGTGAGAGATTTCATCTGCTTTTACAAAGGACTTTGAGCACTTTAGCACTTTATGAAAACACTGGTATTCCTTTTCTTAAACCACCTCCTTTCACATGTACATTTTATTGTTTGTGTTTTGTCTATTCCCAGCTGGGGACTGTGTTTTTAATAAATATTGTCTTTTTGTACTATCCACAGTACATTCATCATTTTAATATGCATCTAGTAGATTAGCGCGCCAGGGGTTCAATTACACTTTTCCTGTGCTTGAGTTTCATGTTGGAGATTTGTGTGTACCTCCATTGTTTTTGAACCTGGGCAGCACCATTCTACTTACTGCGCTCATTTGAAAATACCATATCTTTCCATTAGAAAAATGCAAAGGTACAAGACAGCTTTTCCTTGCCAATATCTCTCTTTTGCAAAGAGCTGCGCATTGGAAAATTCAGGGATATGCCGTGTAGATGATGGCCTAACTGGAGGCTTTAAAATTTTCTTTCTAGTGTCCTTCGTTTGGGAGAAAAATGCAAAGGTACAAGACAGCTTTTCCTTGCCAATATCTCTCTTTTGCAAAGAGCTGCGCATTGGAAAATTCAGGGCTATGCCGTGTAGATGATGGCCTAACTGGAGGCTTTAAAATTTTCTTTCTAGTGTCCTTCGTTTGGGAGAAAAATGCAAAGGTACAAGACAGCTTTTCCTTGCCAATATCTCTCTTTTGCAAAGAGCTGCGCATTGGAAAATTCAGGGCTATGCCGTGTAGATGATGGCCTAACAGGAGGCTTTAAAATTTTCTTTGTAGTGTCCTTCGTTTGGGAGAAAAATGCAAAGGTACAAGACAGCTTTTCCTTGCCAATATCTCTCTTTTGCAAAGAGTTGCGCATTGGAAAATTCAGGGCTATGCCGTGTAGATGATGGCCTAACTGGAGGCTTTAAAATTTTCTTTCTAGTTTCCTTCGTTTGGGAGAAAAATGCAAAGGTACAAGACAGCTTTTCCTTGCCAATATCTCTCTTTTGCAAAGAGCTGCGCATTGGAAAATTCAGGGCTATGCCGTGTAGATGATGGCCTAACAGGAGGCTTTAAAATTTTATTTCTAGTGTCCTTCGTTTGGGAGAAAAATGCAAAGGTACAAGACAGCTTTTCCTTGCCAATATCTCTCTTTTGCAAAGAGCTACGCATTGGAAAATTCAGGGCTATACCGTGTAGATGAAGCACTAACAGGAGGCTTTAAAATTTTCATTCTAGTGTCCTTCATTTGGGAGAAAAATCCATTGGTACAAGACAGCTTTTCCTTGCCAATATCTCTCTTTTGCACAAAGCTGCGCATTGGAAAATTCAGGGCTATGCCGTGTAGATGATGGCCTAACAGGAGGCTTTAAAATTTTCTTTGTAGTGTCCTTCGTTTGGGAGAAAAATGCAAAGGTACAAGACAGCTTTTCCTTGCCAATATCTCTCTTTTGCAAAGAGCTGCGCATTGGAAAATTCAGGGCTATGCCGTGTAGATGATGGCCTAACTGGAGGCTTTAAAATTTTCTTTCTAGTGTCCTTCGTTTGGGAGAAAAATGCAAAGGTACAAGACAGCTTTTCCTTGCGAATATCTCTCTTTTGCAAAGAGCTGCGCATTGGAAAATTCAGGGCTATGCCGTGTAGATGATGGCCTAACAGGAGGCTTTAAAATTTTCATTCTAGTGTCCTTCGTTTGGGAGAAAAATCCAATGGTACAAGACAGTTTTTCCTTGCCAATATCTCTCTTTTACAAAGAGCTGCGCATTGGAAAATTCAGAGCTATGCCGTGTAGATGATGGCCTAACAGGAGGCTTTAAAATTTTCTTTCTAGTTTCCTTCGTTTGGGAGAAAAATGCAAAGGTACAAGACAGCTTTTCCTTGCCAATATCTCTCTTTTGCAAAGAGCTACGCATTGGAAAATTCAGGGCTATACCGTGTAGATGAAGCACTAACAGGAGGCTTTAAAATTTTCATTCTAGTGTCCTTCGTTTGGGAGAAAAATGCAAAGGTACAAGACAGCTTTTCCTTGCCAATATCTCTCTTTTGCAAAGAGCTGCGCATTGGAAAATTCAGGGCTATGCCGTGTAGATGATGGCCTAACAGGAGGCATTAAAATGTTATTTCTAGTGTCCTTCGTTTGGGAGAAAAATGCAAAGGTACAAGACAGCTTTTCCTTGCCAATATCTCTCTTTTGCAAAGAGCTACGCATTGGAAAATTCAGGGCTATACCATGTAGATGAAGCACTAACAGGAGGCTTTAAAATTTTCATTCTAGTGTCCTTCGTTTGGGAGAAAAATCCAATGGTACAAGACAGTTTTTCCTTGCCAATATCTCTCTTTTACAAAGAGCTGCGCATTGGAAAATTCAGGGCTATGCCGTGTAGATGATGGCCTAACAGGAGGCTTTAAAATTTTCTTTCTAGTTTCCTTCGTTTGGGAGAAAAATGCAAAGGTACAAGACAGCTTTTCCTTGCCAATATCTCTCTTTTGCAAAGAGCTGCGCATTGGAAAATTCAGGGCTATGCCGTGTAGATGATGGCCTAACTGGAGGCTTTAAAATTTTCTTTCTAGTGTCCTTCGTTTGGGAGAAAAATGCAAAGGTACAAGACAGCTTTTCCTTGCCAATATCTCTCTTTTGCAAAGAGCTGCGCCTTGGAAAATTTAGGGCTATGCCGTGTAGATGATGGCCTAACAGGAGGCTTTAAAATTTTCTTTCTAGTGTCCTTCGTTTGGGAGAAAAATGCAAAGGTACAAGACAGCTTTTCCTTGCCAATATCTCTCTTTTGCAAAGAGCTACGCATTGGAAAATTCATGGCTATACCGTGTAGATGAAGCACTAACAGGAGGCTTTAAAATTTTCATTCTAGTGTCCTTCGTTTGGGAGAAAAATCCAATGGTACAAGACAGCTTTTCCTTGCCAATATCTCTCTTTTACAAAGAGCTGCGCATTGGAAAATTCAGGGCTATGCCGTGTAGATGATGGCCTAACAGGAGGCTTTAAAATTTTCTTTCTAGTTTCCTTCGTTTGGGAGAAAAATGCAAAGGTACAAGACAGCTTTTCCTTGCCAATATCTCTCTTTTGCAAAGAGCTACGCATTGGAAAATTCAGGGCTATACCGTGTAGATGAAGCACTAACAGGAGGCTTTAAAATTTTCATTCTAGTGTCCTTCATTTGGGAGAAAAATCCATTGGTACAAGACAGCTTTTCCTTGCCAATATCTCTCTTTTGCACAAAGCTGCGCATTGGAAAATTCAGGGCTATGCCGTGTAGATGATGGCCTAACAGGAGGCTTTAAAATTTTCTTTGTAGTGTCCTTCGTTTGGGAGAAAAATGCAAAGGTACAAGACAGCTTTTCCTTGCCAATATCTCTCTTTTGCAAAGAGTTGCGCATTGGAAAATTCAGGGCTATGCCGTGTAGATGATGGCCTAACTGGAGGCTTTAAAATTTTCTTTCTAGTGTCCTTCGTTTGGGAGAAAAATGCAAAGGTACAAGACAGCTTTTCCTTGCCAATATCTCTCTTTTGCAAAGAACTGCGCATTGGAAAATTCAGGGCTATGCCGTGTAGATGATGGCCTAACAGGAGGCTTTAAAATTTTCTTTCTAGTGTCCTTCGTTTGGGAGAAAAATGCAAAGGTACAAGACAGCTTTTCCTTGCCAATATCTCTCTTTTGCAAAGAGCTGCGCATTGGAAAATTCAGGGCTATGCCGTGTAGATGATGGCCTAACAGGAGGCTTTAAAATTTTCTTTCTAGTGTCCTTCGTTTGGGAAAAAAATGCAAAGGTACAAGACAGCTTTTCCTTGCCAATATCTCTCTTTTGCAAAGAGCTACGCATTGGAAAATTCAGGGCTATACCGTGTAGATGAAGCACTAACAGGAGGCTTTAAAATTTTCATTCTAGTGTCCTTCGTTTGGGAGAAAAATGCAAAGGTACAAGACAGCTTTTCCTTGCCAATATCTCTCTTTTGCAAAGAGCTGCGCATTGGAAAATTCAGGGCTATGCCGTGTAGATGATGGCCTAACAGGAGGCTTTAAAATTTTCTTTCTAGTGTCCTTCGTTTGGGAGAAAAATGCAAAGGTACAAGACAGCTTTTCCTTGCCAATATCTCTCTTTTGCAAAGAGCTGCGCATTGGAAAATTCAGGGCTATGCCGTGTAGATGATGGCCTAACAGGAGGCTTTAAAAAAATTTTTCTAGTGTCCTTCGTTTGGGAGAAAAATGCAAAGGTACAAGACAGCTTTTCCTTGCCAATATCTCTCTTTTGCAAAGAGCTGCGCATTGGAAAATTCAGGGCTATGCCGTGTAGATGATGTCCTAACAGGAGGCTTTAAAATTTTCTTTCTAGTGTCCTTCGTTTGGGAGAAAAATGCAAAGGTACATGACAGCTTTTCCTTGCCAATATCTCTCTTTTGCAAAGAGCTGCGCATTGGAAAATTCAGGGCTATGCCGTGTAGATGATGGCCTAACAGGAGGCTTTAAAATTTTCTTTCTAGTGTCCTTCGTTTGGGAGAAAAATGCAAAGGTACAAGACAGTTTTTCCTTGCCAATATCTCTCTTTTGCAAAGAGCTGCGCATTGGAAAATTCAGGGCTATGCCGTGTAGATGATGGCCTAACAGGAGGCTTTAAAATTTTCTTTCTAGTGTCCTTCGTTTGGGAGAAAAATGCAAAGGTACAAGACAGCTTTTCCTTGCCAATATCTCTCTTTTGCAAAGAGCTACGCATTGGAAAATTCATGGCTATACCGTGTAGATGAAGCACTAACAGGAGGCTTTAAAATTTTCATTCTAGTGTCCTTCGTTTGGGAGAAAAATCCAATGGTACAAGACAGCTTTTCCTTGCCAATATCTCTCTTTTACAAAGAGCTGCGCATTGGAAAATTCAGGGCTATGCCGTGTAGATGATGGCCTAACAGGAGGCTTTAAAATTTTCTTTCTAGTTTCCTTCGTTTGGGAGAAAAATGCAAAGGTACAAGACAGCTTTTCCTTGCCAATATCTCTCTTTTGCAAAGAGCTGCGCATTGGAAAATTCAGGGCTATGCCGTGTAGATGATGGCCTAACAGGAGGCTTTAAAATTTTTTTACTAGTGTCCTTCGTTTGGGAGAAAAATGCAAAGGTACAAGACAGCTTTTCCTTGCCAATATCTCTCTTTTGCAAAGAGCTACGCATTGGAAAATTCAGGGCTATACCGTGTAGATGAAGCACTAACAGGAGGCTTTAAAATTTTCATTCTAGTGTCCTTCATTTGGGAGAAAAATCCATTGGTACAAGACAGCTTTTCCTTGCCAATATCTCTCTTTTGCACAAAGCTGCGCATTGGAAAATTCAGGGCTATGCCGTGTAGATGATGGCCTAACAGGAGGCTTTAAAATTTTCTTTGTAGTGTCCTTCGTTTGGGAGAAAAATGCAAAGGTACAAGACAGCTTTTCCTTGCCAATATCTCTCTTTTGCAAAGAGTTGCGCATTGGAAAATTCAGGGCTATGCCGTGTAGATGATGGCCTAACTGGAGGCTTTAAAATTTTCTTTCTAGTGTCCTTCGTTTGGGAGAAAAATGCAAAGGTACAAGACAGCTTTTCCTTGCCAATATCTCTCTTTTGCAAAGAACTGCGCATTGGAAAATTCAGGGCTATGCCGTGTAGATGATGGCCTAACAGGAGGCTTTAAAATTTTCTTTCTAGTGTCCTTCGTTTGGGAGAAAAATGCAAAGGTACAAGACAGCTTTTCCTTGCCAATATCTCTCTTTTGCAAAGAGCTGCGCATTGGAAAATCCAGGGCTATGCCGTGTAGATGATGGCCTAACAGGAGGCTTTAAAATTTTCTTTCTAGTGTCCTTCGTTTGGGAAAAAAATGCAAAGGTACAAGACAGCTTTTCCTTGCCAATATCTCTCTTTTGCAAAGAGCTACGCATTGGAAAATTCAGGGCTATACCGTGTAGATGAAGCACTAACAGGAGGCTTTAAAATTTTCATTCTAGTGTCCTTCGTTTGGGAGAAAAATGCAAAGGTACAAGACAGCTTTTCCTTGCCAATATCTCTCTTTTGCAAAGAGCTGCGCATTGGAAAATTCAGGGCTATGCCGTGTAGATGATGGCCTAACAGGAGGCTTTAAAATTTTCTTTCTAGTGTCCTTCGTTTGGGAGAAAAATGCAAAGGTACAAGACAGCTTTTCCTTGCCAATATCTCTCTTTTGCAAAGAGCTGCGCATTGGAAAATTCAGGGCTATGCCGTGTAGATGATGGCCTAACAGGAGGCATTAAAATTTTCTTTCTAGTGTCCTTCGTTTGGGAGAAAAATCCAATGGTACAAGACAGCTTTTCCTTGCCAATATCTCTCTTTTGCACAAAGCTGCGCATTGGAAAATTCAGGGCTATGCCGTGTAGATGATGGCCTAACAGGAGGCTTTAAAATTTTCTTTCTAGTGTCCTTAGTTTGGGAGAAAAATGCAAAGGTACAAGACAGCTTTTCCTTGCCAATATCTCTCTTTTGCAAAGAGCTGCGCATTGGAAAACTCAGGGCTATGCCGTGTAGATGATGGCCTAACAGGAGGCTTTAAAATTTTCTTTCTAGTGTCCTTCGTTTGGGAGAAAAATGCAAAGGTACAAGACAGCTTTTCCTTGCCAATATCTCTCTTTTGCAAAGAGCTGCGCATTGGAAAATTCAGGGCTATGCCGTGTAGATGATGGCCTAACAGGAGGCTTTAAAAAATTTTTTCTAGTGTCCTTCGTTTGGGAGAAAAATGCAAAGGTACAAGACAGCTTTTCCTTGCCAATATCTCTCTTTTGCAAAGAGCTGCGCATTGGAAAATTCAGGGCTATGCCGTGTAGATGATGTCCTAACAGGAGGCTTTAAAATTTTCTTTCTAGTGTCCTTCGTTTGGGAGAAAAATGCAAAGGTACATGACAGCTTTTCCTTGCCAATATCTCTCTTTTGCAAAGAGCTGCGCATTGGAAAATTCAGGGCTATGCCGTGTAGATGATGGCCTAACAGGAGGCTTTAAAATTTTCTTTCTAGTGTCCTTCGTTTGGGAGAAAAATGCAAAGGTACAAGACAGTTTTTCCTTGCCAATATCTCTCTTTTGCAAAGAGCTGCGCATTGGAAAATTCAGGGCTATGCCGTGTAGATGATGGCCTAACAGGAGGCTTTAAAATTTTCTTTCTAGTGTCCTTCGTTTGGGAGAAAAATGCAAAGGTACAAGACAGCTTTTCCTTGCCAATATCTCTCTTTTGCAAAGAGCTGCGCATTGGAAAATTCAGGGCTATGCCGTGTAGATGATGGCCTAACAGGAGGCTTTAAAATTTTCTTTCTAGTGTCCTTCGTTTGGGAGAAAATTGCGAAGGTACAAGACAGCTTTTCCTTGCCAATATCTCTCTTTTGCAAAGAGCTGCGCATTGGAAAATTCAGGGCTATGCCGTGTAGATGATGGCCTAACAGGAGGCTTTAAAATTTTCATTCTAGTGTCCTTCGTTTGGGAGAAAAATGCAAAGGTACAAGACAGCTTTTCCTTGCCAATATCTCTCTTTTGCAAAGAGCTGCGCATTGGAAAATTCAGGGCTATGCCGTGTAGATGATGGCCTAACTGGAGGCTTTAAAATTTTCTTTCTAGTGTCCTTCGTTTGGGAGAAAAATGCAAAGGTACAAGACAGCTTTTCCTTGCCAATATCTCTCTTTTGCAAAGAGCTACGCATTGGAAAATTCAGGGCTATACCGTGTAGATGAAGCACTAACAGGAGGCTTTAAAATTTTCATTCTAGTGTCCTTCGTTTGGGAGAAAAATGCAAAGGTACAAGACAGCTTTTCCTTGCCAATATCTCTCTTTTGCAAAGAGCTGCGCATTGGAAAATTCAGGGCTATGCCGTGTAGATGATGGCCTAACAGGAGGCTTTAAAATTTTCTTTCTAGTGTCCTTCGTTTGGGAGAAAAATGCAAAGGTACAAGACAGCTTTTCCTTGCCAATATCTCTCTTTTGCAAAGAGCTGCGCATTGGAAAATTCAGGGCTATGCCGTGTAGATGATGGCCTAACTGGAGGCTTTAAAATTTTCTTTCTAGTGTCCTTCGTTTGGGAGAAAAATGCAAAGGTACAAGACAGCTTTTCCTTGCCAATATCTCTCTTTTGCAAAGAGCTGCGCCTTGGAAAATTCAGGGCTATGCCGTGTAGATGATGGCCTAACAGGAGGCTTTAAAATTTTCTTTCTAGTGTCCTTCGTTTGGGAGAAAAATGCAAAGGTACAAGACAGCTTTTCCTTGCCAATATCTCTCTTTTGCAAAGAGCTACGCATTGGAAAATTCATGGCTATACCATGTAGATGAAGCACTAACAGGAGGCTTTAAAATTTTCATTCTAGTGTCCTTCGTTTGGGAGAAAAATCCAATGGTACAAGACAGCTTTTCCTTGCCAATATCTCTCTTTTACAAAGAGCTGCGCATTGGAAAATTCAGGGCTATGCCGTGTAGATGATGGCCTAACAGGAGGCTTTAAAATTTTCTTTCTAGTTTCCTTCGTTTGGGAGAAAAATGCAAAGGTACAAGACAGCTTTTCCTTGCCAATATCTCTCTTTTGCAAAGAGCTGCGCATTGGAAAATTCAGGGCTATGCCGTGTAGATGATGGCCTAACAGGAGGCTTTAAAATTTTTTTACTAGTGTCCTTCGTTTGGGAGAAAAATGCAAAGGTACAAGACAGCTTTTCCTTGCCAATATCTCTCTTTTGCAAAGAGCTACGCATTGGAAAATTCAGGGCTATACCGTGTAGATGAAGCACTAACAGGAGGCTTTAAAATTTTCATTCTAGTGTCCTTCATTTGGGAGAAAAATCCATTGGTACAAGACAGCTTTTCCTTGCCAATATCTCTCTTTTGCACAAAGCTGCGCATTGGAAAATTCAGGGCTATGCCGTGTAGATGATGGCCTAACAGGAGGCTTTAAAATTTTCTTTGTAGTGTCCTTCGTTTGGGAGAAAAATGCAAAGGTACAAGACAGCTTTTCCTTGCCAATATCTCTCTTTTGCAAAGAGTTGCGCATTGGAAAATTCAGGGCTATGCCGTGTAGATGATGGCCTAACTGGAGGCTTTAAAATTTTCTTTCTAGTGTCCTTCGTTTGGGAGAAAAATGCAAAGGTACAAGACAGCTTTTCCTTGCCAATATCTCTCTTTTGCAAAGAACTGCGCATTGGAAAATTCAGGGCTATGCCGTGTAGATGATGGCCTAACAGGAGGCTTTAAAATTTTCTTTCTAGTGTCCTTCGTTTGGGAGAAAAATGCAAAGGTACAAGACAGCTTTTCCTTGCCAATATCTCTCTTTTGCAAAGAGCTGCGCATTGGAAAATTCAGGGCTATGCCGTGTAGATGATGGCCTAACAGGAGGCTTTAAAATTTTCTTTCTAGTGTCCTTCGTTTGGGAAAAAAATGCAAAGGTACAAGACAGCTTTTCCTTGCCAATATCTCTCTTTTGCAAAGAGCTACGCATTGGAAAATTCAGGGCTATACCGTGTAGATGAAGCACTAACAGGAGGCTTTAAAATTTTCATTCTAGTGTCCTTCGTTTGGGAGAAAAATGCAAAGGTACAAGACAGCTTTTCCTTGCCAATATCTCTCTTTTGCAAAGAGCTGCGCATTGGAAAATTCAGGGCTATGCCGTGTAGATGATGGCCTAACAGGAGGCTTTAAAATTTTCTTTCTAGTGTCCTTCGTTTGGGAGAAAAATGCAAAGGTACAAGACAGCTTTTCCTTGCCAATATCTCTCTTTTGCAAAGAGCTGCGCATTGGAAAATTCAGGGCTATGCCGTGTAGATGATGGCCTAACAGGAGGCATTAAAATTTTCTTTCTAGTGTCCTTCGTTTGGGAGAAAAATCCAATGGTACAAGACAGCTTTTCCTTGCCAATATCTCTCTTTTGCACAAAGCTGCGCATTGGAAAATTCAGGGCTATGCCGTGTAGATGATGGCCTAACAGGAGGCTTTAAAATTTTCTTTCTAGTGTCCTTAGTTTGGGAGAAAAATGCAAAGGTACAAGACAGCTTTTCCTTGCCAATATCTCTCTTTTGCAAAGAGCTGCGCATTGGAAAACTCAGGGCTATGCCGTGTAGATGATGGCCTAACAGGAGGCTTTAAAATTTTCTTTCTAGTGTCCTTCGTTTGGGAGAAAAATGCAAAGGTACAAGACAGCTTTTCCTTGCCAATATCTCTCTTTTGCAAAGAGCTGCGCATTGGAAAATTTTGGGCTATGCCGTGTAGATGATGGCCTAACTGGAGGCTTTAAAATTTTCTTTCTAGTGTCCTTCGTTTTGGAGAAAAATGCAAAGGTACAAGACAGCTTTTCCTTGCCAATATCTCTCTTTTGCAAAGAGCTACGCATTGGAAAATTCAGGGCTATACCGTGTAGATGAAGCACTAACAGGAGGCTTTAAAATTTTCATTCTAGTGTCCTTCATTTGGGAGAAAAATCCATTGGTACAAGACAGCTTTTCCTTGCCAATATCTCTCTTTTGCACAAAGCTGCGCATTGGAAAATTCAGGGCTATGCCGTGTAGATGATGGCCTAACAGGAGGCTTTAAAATTTTCTTTGTAGTGTCCTTCGTTTATGAGAAAAATGCAAAGGTACAAGACAGCTTTTCCTTGCCAATATCTCTCTTTTGCAAAGAGTTGCGCATTGGAAAATTCAGGGCTATGCCGTGTAGATGATGGCCTAACTGGAGGCTTTAAAATTTTCTTTCTAGTGTCCTTCGTTTGGGAGAAAAATGCAAAGGTACAAGACAGCTTTTCCTTGCCAATATCTCTCTTTTGCAAAGAACTGCGCATTGGAAAATTCAGGGCTATGCCGTGTAGATGATGGCCTAACAGGAGGCTTTAAAATTTTCTTTCTAGTGTCCTTCGTTTGGGAGAAAAATGCAAAGGTACAAGACAGCTTTTCCTTGCCAATATCTCTCTTTTGCAAAGAGCTGCGCATTGGAAAATTCAGGGCTATGCCGTGTAGATGATGGCCTAACAGGAGGCTTTAAAATTTTCTTTCTAGTGTCCTTCGTTTGGGGAAAAAATGCAAAGGTACAAGACAGCTTTTCCTTGCCAATATCTCTCTTTTGCAAAGAGCTACGCATTGGAAAATTCAGGGCTATACCGTGTAGATGAAGCACTAACAGGAGGCTTTAAAATTTTCATTCTAGTGTCCTTCGTTTGGGAGAAAAATGCAAAGGTACAAGACAGCTTTTCCTTGCCAATATCTCTCTTTTGCAAAGAGCTGCGCATTGGAAAATTCAGGGCTATGCCGTGTAGATGATGGCCTAACAGGAGGCTTTAAAATTTTCTTTCTAGTGTCCTTCGTTTGGGAGAAAAATGCAAAGGTACAAGACAGCTTTTCCTTGCCAATATCTCTCTTTTGCAAAGAGCTGCGCATTGGAAAATTCAGGGCTATGCCGTGTAGATGATGGCCTAACAGGAGGCATTAAAATTTTCTTTCTAGTGTCCTTCGTTTGGGAGAAAAATCCAATGGTACAAGACAGCTTTTCCTTGCCAATATCTCTCTTTTGCACAAAGCTGCGCATTGGAAAATTCAGGGCTATGCCGTGTAGATGATGGCCTAACAGGAGGCTTTAAAATTTTCTTTCTAGTGTCCTTAGTTTGGGAGAAAAATGCAAAGGTACAAGACAGCTTTTCCTTGCCAATATCTCTCTTTTGCAAAGAGCTGCGCATTGGAAAACTCAGGGCTATGCCGTGTAGATGATGGCCTAACAGGAGGCTTTAAAATTTTCTTTCTAGTGTCCTTCGTTTGGGAGAAAAATGCAAAGGTACAAGACAGCTTTTCCTTGCCAATATCTCTCTTTTGCAAAGAGCTGCGCATTGGAAAATTTTGGGCTATGCCGTGTAGATGATGGCCTAACTGGAGGCTTTAAAATTTTCTTTCTAGTGTCCTTCGTTTTGGAGAAAAATGCAAAGGTACAAGACAGCTTTTCCTTGCCAATATCTCTCTTTTGCAAAGAGCTACGCATTGGAAAATTCAGGGCTATACCGTGTAGATGAAGCACTAACAGGAGGCTTTAAAATTTTCATTCTAGTGTCCTTCGTTTGGGAGAAAAATGCAAAGGTACAAGACAGCTTTTCCTTGCCAATATCTCTCTTTTGCAAAGAGCTGCGCATTGGAAAATTCAGGGCTATGCCGTGTAGATGATGGCCTAACAGGAGGCTTTAAAATTTTCTTTCTAGTGTCCTTCGTTTGGGAGAAAAATGCAAAGGTACAAGACAGCTTTTCCTTGCCAATATCTCTCTTTTGCAAAGAACTGCGCATTGGAAAATTTAGGGCTATGCCGTGTAGATGATGGCCTAACAGGAGGCTTTACAATTTTATTTCTAGTGTCCTTCGTTTGGGAGAAAAATGCAAAGGTACAAGACAGCTTTTCCTTGCCAATATCTCTCTTTTGCAAAGAGCTGCGCATTGGAAAATTCAGGGCTATGCCGTGTAGATGATGGCCTAACAGGAGGCTTTAAAATGTTATTTCTAGTGTCCTTCGTTTGGGAGAAAAATGCAAAGGTACAAGACAGCTTTTCCTTGCCAATATCTCTCTTTTGCAAAGAGCTACGCATTGGAAAATTCAGGGCTATACCATGTAGATGAAGCACTAACAGGAGGCTTTAAAATTTTCATTCTAGTGTCCTTCGTTTGGGAGAAAAATCCAATGGTACAAGACAGTTTTTCCTTGCCAATATCTCTCTTTTACAAAGAGCTGCGCATTGGAAAATTCAGGGCTATGCCGTGTAGATGATGGCCTAACAGGAGGCTTTAAAATTTTCTTTCTAGTTTCCTTCGTTTGGGAGAAAAATGCAAAGGTACAAGACAGCTTTTCCTTGCCAATATCTCTCTTTTGCAAAGAGCTGCGCATTGGAAAATTCAGGGCTATGCCGTGTAGATGATGGCCTAACTGGAGGCTTTAAAATTTTCTTTCTAGTGTCCTTTGTTTGGGAGAAAAATGCAAAGGTACAAGACTGCTTTTCCTTGCCAATATCTCTCTTTTGCAAAGAGCTACGCATTGGAAAATTCAGGGCTATACCGTGTAGATGAAGCACTAACAGGAGGCTTTAAAATTTTCAGTCTAGTGTCCTTCATTTGGGAGAAAAATCCATTGGTACAAGACAGCTTTTCCTTGCCAATATCTCTCTTTTGCACAAAGCTGCGCATTGGAAAATTCAGGGCTATGCCGTGTAGATGATGGCCTAACAGGAGGCTTTAAAATTTTCTTTGTAGTGTCCTTCGTTTGGGAGAAAAATGCAAAGGTACAAGACAGCTTTTCCTTGCCAATATCTCTCTTTTGCAAAGAGCTGCGCATTGGAAAATTCAGGGCTATGCCGTGTAGATGATGGCCTAACTGGAGGCTTTAAAATTTTCTTTCTAGTGTCCTTCGTTTGGGAGAAAAATGCAAAGGTACAAGACAGCTTTTCCTTGCCAATATCTCTCTTTTGCAAAGAGCTACGCATTGGAAAATTCAGGGCTATACCGTGTAGATGAAGCACTAACAGGAGGCTTTAAAATTTTCATTCTAGTGTCCTTCGTTTGGGAGAAAAATGCAAAGGTACAAGACAGCTTTTCCTTGCCAATATCTCTCTTTTGCAAAGAGCTGCGCATTGGAAAATTCAGGGCTATGCCGTGTAGATGATGGTCTAACAGGAGGCATTAAAATGTTATTTCTAGTGTCCTTCGTTTGGGAGAAAAATGCAAAGGTACAAGACAGCTTTTCCTTGCCAATATCTCTCTTTTGCAAAGAGCTACGCATTGGAAAATTCAGGGCTATACCATGTAGATGAAGCACTAACAGGAGGCTTTAAAATTTTCATTCTAGTGTCCTTCGTTTGGGAGAAAAATCCAATGGTACAAGACAGTTTTTCCTTGCCAATATCTCTCTTTTACAAAGAGCTGCGCATTGGAAAATTCAGGGCTATGCCGTGTAGATGATGGCCTAACAGGAGGCTTTAAAATTTTCTTTCTAGTTTCCTTCGTTTGGGAGAAAAATGCAAAGGTACAAGACAGCTTTTCCTTGCCAATATCTCTCTTTTGCAAAGAGCTGCGCATTGGAAAATTCAGGGCTATGCCGTGTAGATGATGGCCTAACAGGAGGCTTTAAAATTTTATTTCTAGTGTCCTTCGTTTGGGAGAAAAATGCAAAGGTACAAGACAGCTTTTCCTTGCCAATATCTCTCTTTTGCAAAGAGCTACGCATTGGAAAATTCAGGGCTATACCGTGTAGATGAAGCACTAACAGGAGGCTTTAAAATTTTCATTCTAGTGTCCTTCATTTGGGAGAAAAATCCATTGGTACAAGACAGCTTTTCCTTGCCAATATCTCTCTTTTGCACAAAGCTGCGCATTGGAAAATTCAGGGCTATGCCGTGTAGATGATGCCCTAACAGGAGGCTTTAAAATTTTCTTTGTAGTGTCCTTCGTTTGGGAGAAAAATGCAAAGGTACAAGACAGCTTTTCCTTGCCAATATCTCTCTTTTGCAAAGAGCTGCGCATTGGAAAATTCAGGGCTATGCCGTGTAGATGATGGCCTAACTGGAGGCTTTAAAATTTTCTTTCTAGTGTCCTTCGTTTGGGAGAAAAATGCAAAGGTACAAGACAGCTTTTCCTTGCCAATATCTCTCTTTTGCAAAGAGCTGCGCATTGGAAAATTCAGGGCTATGCCGTGTAGATGATGGCCTAACAGGAGGCTTTAAAATTTTCATTCTAGTGTCCTTCGTTTGGGAGAAAAATCCAATGGTACAAGACAGTTTTTCCTTGCCAATATCTCTCTTTTACAAAGAGCTGCGCATTGGAAAATTCAGAGCTATGCCGTGTAGATGATGGCCTAACAGGAGGCTTTAAAATTTTCTTTCTAGTTTCCTTCGTTTGGGAGAAAAATGCAAAGGTACAAGACAGCTTTTCCTTGCCAATATCTCTCTTTTGCAAAGAGCTACGCATTGGAAAATTCAGGGCTATACCGTGTAGATGAAGCACTAACAGGAGGCTTTAAAATTTTCATTCTAGTGTCCTTCATTTGGGAGAAAAATCCATTGGTACAAGACAGCTTTTCCTTGCCAATATCTCTCTTTTGCACAAAGCTGCGCATTGGAAAATTCAGGGCTATGCCGTGTAGATGATGGCCTAACAGGAGGCTTTAAAATTTTCTTTGTAGTGTCCTTCGTTTGGGAGAAAAATGCAAAGGTACAAGACAGCTTTTCCTTGCCAATATCTCTCTTTTGCAAAGAGCTGCGCATTGGAAAATTCAGGGCTATGCCGTGTAGATGATGGCCTAACAGGAGGCTTTAAAATTTTCTTTCTAGTGTCCTTCGTTTGGGAGAAAAATGCAAAGGTAGAAGACAGCTTTTCCTTGCCAATATCTCTCTTTTGCAAAGAGCTACGCATTGGAAAATTCATGGCTATACCGTGTAGATGAAGCACTAACAGGAGGCTTTAAAATTTTCATTCTAGTGTCCTTCGTTTGGGAGAAAAATCCAATGGTACAAGACAGCTTTTCCTTGCCAATATCTCTCTTTTACAAAGAGCTGCGCATTGGAAAATTCAGGGCTATGCCGTGTAGATGATGGCCTAACAGGAGGCTTTAAAATTTTCTTTCTAGTTTCCTTCGTTTGGGAGAAAAATGCAAAGGTACAAGACAGCTTTTCCTTGCCAATATCTCTCTTTTGCAAAGAGCTGCGCATTGGAAAATTCAGGACTATGCCGTGTAGATGATGGCCTAACAGGAGGCTTTAAAATTTTATTACTAGTGTCCTTCGTTTGGGAGAAAAATGCAAAGGTACAAGACAGCTTTTCCTTGCCAATATCTCTCTTTTGCAAAGAGCTACGCATTGGAAAATTCAGGGCTATACCATGTAGATGAAGCACTAACAGGAGGCTTTAAAATTTTCATTCTAGTGTCCTTCGTTTGGGAGAAAAATCCAATGGTACAAGACAGTTTTTCCTTGCCAATATCTCTCTTTTACAAAGAGCTGCGCATTGGAAAATTCAGGGCTATGCCGTGTAGATGATGGCCTAACAGGAGGCTTTAAAATTTTCTTTCTAGTTTCCTTCGTTTGGGAGAAAAATGCAAAGGTACAAGACAGCTTTTCCTTGCCAATATCTCTCTTTTGCAAAGAGCTGCGCATTGGAAAATTCAGGGCTATGCCGTGTAGATGATGGCCTAACAGGAGGCTTTAAAATTTTATTTCTAGTGTCCTTCGTTTGGGAGAAAAATGCAAAGGTACAAGACAGCTTTTCCTTGCCAATATCTCTCTTTTGCAAAGAGCTACGCATTGGAAAATTCAGGGCTATACCGTGTAGATGAAGCACTAACAGGAGGCTTTAAAATTTTCATTCTAGTGTCCTTCATTTGGGAGAAAAATCCATTGGTACAAGACAGCTTTTCCTTGCCAATATCTCTCTTTTGCACAAAGCTGCGCATTGGAAAATTCAGGGCTATGCCGTGTAGATGATGGCCTAACAGGAGGCTTTAAAATTTTCTTTGTAGTGTCCTTCGTTTGGGAGAAAAATGCAAAGGTACAAGACAGCTTTTCCTTGCCAATATCTCTCTTTTGCAAAGAGCTGCGCATTGGAAAATTCAGGGCTATGCCGTGTAGATGATGGCCTAACTGGAGGCTTTAAAATTTTCTTTCTAGTGTCCTTCGTTTGGGAGAAAAATGCAAAGGTACAAGACAGCTTTTCCTTGCCAATATCTCTCTTTTGCAAAGAGCTGCGCATTGGAAAATTCAGGGCTATGCCGTGTAGATGATGGCCTAACTGGAGGCTTTAAAATTTTCTTTCTAGTGTCCTTCGTTTGGGAGAAAAATGCAAAGGTACAAGACAGCTTTTCCTTGCCAATATCTCTCTTTTGCAAAGAGCTGCGCCTTGGAAAATTCAGGGCTATGCCGTGTAGATGATGGCCTAACAGGAGGCTTTAAAATTTTCTTTCTAGTGTCCTTCGTTTGGGAGAAAAATGCAAAGGTACAAGACAGCTTTTCCTTGCCAATATCTCTCTTTTGCAAAGAGCTACGCATTGGAAAATTCATGGCTATACCGTGTAGATGAAGCACTAACAGGAGGCTTTAAAATTTTCATTCTAGTGTCCTTCGTTTGGGAGAAAAATCCAATGGTACAAGACAGCTTTTCCTTGCCAATATCTCTCTTTTACAAAGAGCTGCGCATTGGAAAATTCTGGGCTATGCCGTGTAGATGATGGCCTAACAGGAGGCTTTAAAATTTTCTTTCTAGTTTCCTTCGTTTGGGAGAAAAATGCAAAGGTACAAGACAGCTTTTCCTTGCCAATATCTCTCTTTTGCAAAGAGCTGCGCATTGGAAAATTCAGGGCTATGCCGTGTAGATGATGGCCTAACAGGAGGCTTTAAAATTTTATTACTAGTGTCCTTCGTTTGGGAGAAAAATGCAAAGGTACAAGACAGCTTTTCCTTGCCAATATCTCTCTTTTGCAAAGAGCTACGCATTGGAAAATTCAGGGCTATACCGTGTAGATGAAGCACTAACAGGAGGCTTTAAAATTTTCATTCTAGTGTCCTTCGTTTGGGAGAAAAATGCAAAGGTACAAGACAGCTTTTCCTTGCCAATATCTCTCTTTTGCAAAGAGCTGCGCATTGGAAAATTCAGGGCTATGCCGTGTAGATGATGGCCTAACAGGAGGCTTTAAAATTTTATTTCTAGTGTCCTTCGTTTGGGAGAAAAATGCAAAGGTACAAGACAGCTTTTCCTTGCCAATATCTCTCTTTTGCAAAGAGCTACGCATTGGAAAATTCAGGGCTATACCGTGTAGATGAAGCACTAACAGGAGGCTTTAAAATTTTCATTCTAGTGTCCTTCATTTGGGAGAAAAATCCATTGGTACAAGACAGCTTTTCCTTGCCAATATCTCTCTTTTGCACAAAGCTGCGCATTGGAAAATTCAGGGCTATGCCGTGTAGATGATGGCCTAACAGGAGGCTTTAAAATTTTCTTTGTAGTGTCCTTCGTTTGGGAGAAAAATGCAAAGGTACAAGACAGCTTTTCCTTGCCAATATCTCTCTTTTGCAAAGAGCTGCGCATTGGAAAATTCAGGGCTATGTCGTGTAGATGATGGCCTAACTGGAGGCTTTAAAATTTTCTTTCTAGTGTCCTTCGTTTGGGAGAAAAATGCAAAGGTACAAGACAGCTTTTCCTTGCCAATATCTCTCTTTTGCAAAGAGCTGCGCATTGGAAAATTCAGGGCTATGCCGTGTAGATGATGGCCTAACAGGAGGCTTTAAAATTTTCATTCTAGTGTCCTTCGTTTGGGAGAAAAATCCAATGGTACAAGACAGTTTTTCCTTGCCAATATCTCTCTTTTACAAAGAGCTGCGCATTGGAAAATTCAGAGCTATGCCGTGTAGATGATGGCCTAACAGGAGGCTTTAAAATTTTCTTTCTAGTTTCCTTCGTTTGGGAGAAAAATGCAAAGGTACAAGACAGCTTTTCCTTGCCAATATCTCTCTTTTGCAAAGAGCTACGCATTGGAAAATTCAGGGCTATACCGTGTAGATGAAGCACTAACAGGAGGCTTTAAAATTTTCATTCTAGTGTCCTTCATTTGGGAGAAAAATCCATTGGTACAAGACAGCTTTTCCTTGCCAATATCTCTCTTTTGCACAAAGCTGCGCATTGGAAAATTCAGGGCTATGCCGTGTAGATGATGGCCTAACAGGAGGCTTTAAAATTTTCTTTGTAGTGTCCTTCGTTTGGGAGAAAAATGCAAAGGTACAAGACAGCTTTTCCTTGCCAATATCTCTCTTTTGCAAAGAGCTGCGCATTGGAAAATTCAGGGCTATGCCGTGTAGATGATGGCCTAACTGGAGGCTTTAAAATTTTCTTTCTAGTGTCCTTCGTTTGGGAGAAAAATGCAAAGGTACAAGACAGCTTTTCCTTGCCAATATCTCTCTTTTGCAAAGAGCTGCGCCTTGGAAAATTCAGGGCTATGCCGTGTAGATGATGGCCTAACAGGAGGCTTTAAAATTTTCTTTCTAGTGTCCTTCGTTTGGGAGAAAAATGCAAAGGTACAAGACAGCTTTTCCTTGCCAATATCTCTCTTTTGCAAAGAGCTACGCATTGGAAAATTCATGGCTATACCGTGTAGATGATGCCCTAACAGGAGGCTTTAAAATTTTCATTCTAGTGTCCTTCGTTTGGGAGAAAAATCCAATGGTACAAGACAGCTTTTCCTTGCCAATATCTCTCTTTTACAAAGAGCTGCGCATTGGAAAATTCAGGGCTATGCCGTGTAGATGATGGCCTAACAGGAGGCTTTAAAATTTTCTTTCTAGTTTCCTTCGTTTGGGAGAAAAATGCAAAGGTACAAGACAGCTTTTCCTTGCCAATATCTCTCTTTTGCAAAGAGCTGCGCATTGGAAAATTCAGGGCTATGCCGTGTAGATGATGGCCTAACAGGAGGCTTTAAAATTTTATTACTAGTGTCCTTCGTTTGGGAGAAAAATGCAAAGGTACAAGACAGCTTTTCCTTGCCAATATCTCTCTTTTGCAAAGAGCTACGCATTGGAAAATTCAGGGCTATACCGTGTAGATGAAGCACTAACAGGAGGCTTTAAAATTTTCATTCTAGTGTCCTTCATTTGGGAGAAAAATCCATTGGTACAAGACAGCTTTTCCTTGCCAATATCTCTCTTTTGCACAAAGCTGCGCATTGGAAAATTCAGGGCTATGCCGTGTAGATGATGGCCTAACAGGAGGCTTTAAAATTTTCTTTGTAGTGTCCTTCGTTTGGGAGAAAAATGCAAAGGTACAAGACAGCTTTTCCTTGCCAATATCTCTCTTTTGCAAAGAGTTGCGCATTGGAAAATTCAGGGCTATGCCGTGTAGATGATGGCCTAACTGGAGGCTTTGAAATTTTCTTTCTAGTGTCCTTCGTTTGGGAGAAAAATGCAAAGGTACAAGACAGCTTTTCCTTGCCAATATCTCTCTTTTGCAAAGAACTGCGCATTGGAAAATTCAGGGCTATGCCGTGTAGATGATGGCCTAACAGGAGGCTTTAAAATTTTCTTTCTAGTGTCCTTCGTTTGGGAGAAAAATGCAAAGGTACAAGACAGCTTTTCCTTGCCAATATCTCTCTTTTGCAAAGAGCTGCGCATTGGAAAATTCAGGGCTATGCCGTGTAGATGATGGCCTAACAGGAGGCTTTAAAATTTTCTTTCTAGTGTCCTTCGTTTGGGAAAAAAATGCAAAGGTACAAGACAGCTTTTCCTTGCCAATATCTCTCTTTTGCAAAGAGCTACGCATTGGAAAATTCAGGGCTATACCGTGTAGATGAAGCACTAACAGGAGGCTTTAAAATTTTCATTCTAGTGTCCTTCGTTTGGGAGAAAAATGCAAAGGTACAAGACAGCTTTTCCTTGCCAATATCTCTCTTTTGCAAAGAGCTGCGCATTGGAAAATTCAGGGCTATGCCGTGTAGATGATGGCCTAACAGGAGGCTTTAAAATTTTCTTTCTAGTGTCCTTCGTTTGGGAGAAAAATGCAAAGGTACAAGACAGCTTTTCCTTGCCAATATCTCTCTTTTGCAAAGAGCTGCGCATTGGAAAATTCAGGGCTATGCCGTGTAGATGATGGCCTAACAGGAGGCTTTAAAATTTTCTTTCTAGTGTCCTTCGTTTGGGAGAAAAATGCAAAGGTACAAGACAGCTTTTCCTTGCCAATATCTCTCTTTTGCAAAGAACTGCGCATTGGAAAATTTAGGGCTATGCCGTGTAGATGATGGCCTAACAGGAGGCTTTACAATTTTATTTCTAGTGTCCTTCGTTTGGGAGAAAAATGCAAAGGTACAAGACAGCTTTTCCTTGCCAATATCTCTCTTTTGCAAAGAGCTGCGCATTGGAAAATTCAGGGCTATGCCGTGTAGATGATGGCCTAACAGGAGGCTTTAAAATGTTATTTCTAGTGTCCTTCGTTTGGGAGAAAAATGCAAAGGTACAAGACAGCTTTTCCTTGCCAATATCTCTCTTTTGCAAAGAGCTACGCATTGGAAAATTCAGGGCTATACCATGTAGATGAAGCACTAACAGGAGGCTTTAAAATTTTCATTCTAGTGTCCTTCGTTTGGGAGAAAAATCCAATGGTACAAGACAGTTTTTCCTTGCCAATATCTCTCTTTTACAAAGAGCTGCGCATTGGAAAATTCAGGGCTATGCCGTGTAGATGATGGCCTAACAGGAGGCTTTAAAATTTTCTTTCTAGTTTCCTTCGTTTGGGAGAAAAATGCAAAGGTACAAGACAGCTTTTCCTTGCCAATATCTCTCTTTTGCAAAGAGCTGCGCATTGGAAAATTCAGGGCTATGCCGTGTAGATGATGGCCTAACTGGAGGCTTTAAAATTTTCTTTCTAGTGTCCTTTGTTTGGGAGAAAAATGCAAAGGTACAAGACTGCTTTTCCTTGCCAATATCTCTCTTTTGCAAAGAGCTACGCATTGGAAAATTCAGGGCTATACCGTGTAGATGAAGCACTAACAGGAGGCTTTAAAATTTTCAGTCTAGTGTCCTTCATTTGGGAGAAAAATCCATTGGTACAAGACAGCTTTTCCTTGCCAATATCTCTCTTTTGCACAAAGCTGCGCATTGGAAAATTCAGGGCTATGCCGTGTAGATGATGGCCTAACAGGAGGCTTTAAAATTTTCTTTGTAGTGTCCTTCGTTTGGGAGAAAAATGCAAAGGTACAAGACAGCTTTTCCTTGCCAATATCTCTCTTTTGCAAAGAGCTGCGCATTGGAAAATTCAGGGCTATGCCGTGTAGATGATGGCCTAACTGGAGGCTTTAAAATTTTCTTTCTAGTGTCCTTCGTTTGGGAGAAAAATGCAAAGGTACAAGACAGCTTTTCCTTGCCAATATCTCTCTTTTGCAAAGAGCTACGCATTGGAAAATTCAGGGCTATACCGTGTAGATGAAGCACTAACAGGAGGCTTTAAAATTTTCATTCTAGTGTCCTTCGTTTGGGAGAAAAATGCAAAGGTACAAGACAGCTTTTCCTTGCCAATATCTCTCTTTTGCAAAGAGCTGCGCATTGGAAAATTCAGGGCTATGCCGTGTAGATGATGGTCTAACAGGAGGCATTAAAATGTTATTTCTAGTGTCCTTCGTTTGGGAGAAAAATGCAAAGGTACAAGACAGCTTTTCCTTGCCAATATCTCTCTTTTGCAAAGAGCTACGCATTGGAAAATTCAGGGCTATACCATGTAGATGAAGCACTAACAGGAGGCTTTAAAATTTTCATTCTAGTGTCCTTCGTTTGGGAGAAAAATCCAATGGTACAAGACAGTTTTTCCTTGCCAATATCTCTCTTTTACAAAGAGCTGCGCATTGGAAAATTCAGGGCTATGCCGTGTAGATGATGGCCTAACAGGAGGCTTTAAAATTTTCTTTCTAGTTTCCTTCGTTTGGGAGAAAAATGCAAAGGTACAAGACAGCTTTTCCTTGCCAATATCTCTCTTTTGCAAAGAGCTGCGCATTGGAAAATTCAGGGCTATGCCGTGTAGATGATGGCCTAACAGGAGGCTTTAAAATTTTATTTCTAGTGTCCTTCGTTTGGGAGAAAAATGCAAAGGTACAAGACAGCTTTTCCTTGCCAATATCTCTCTTTTGCAAAGAGCTACGCATTGGAAAATTCAGGGCTATACCGTGTAGATGAAGCACTAACAGGAGGCTTTAAAATTTTCATTCTAGTGTCCTTCATTTGGGAGAAAAATCCATTGGTACAAGACAGCTTTTCCTTGCCAATATCTCTCTTTTGCACAAAGCTGCGCATTGGAAAATTCAGGGCTATGCCGTGTAGATGATGCCCTAACAGGAGGCTTTAAAATTTTCTTTGTAGTGTCCTTCGTTTGGGAGAAAAATGCAAAGGTACAAGACAGCTTTTCCTTGCCAATATCTCTCTTTTGCAAAGAGCTGCGCATTGGAAAATTCAGGGCTATGCCGTGTAGATGATGGCCTAACTGGAGGCTTTAAAATTTTCTTTCTAGTGTCCTTCGTTTGGGAGAAAAATGCAAAGGTACAAGACAGCTTTTCCTTGCCAATATCTCTCTTTTGCAAAGAGCTGCGCATTGGAAAATTCAGGGCTATGCCGTGTAGATGATGGCCTAACAGGAGGCTTTAAAATTTTCATTCTAGTGTCCTTCGTTTGGGAGAAAAATCCAATGGTACAAGACAGTTTTTCCTTGCCAATATCTCTCTTTTACAAAGAGCTGCGCATTGGAAAATTCAGAGCTATGCCGTGTAGATGATGGCCTAACAGGAGGCTTTAAAATTTTCTTTCTAGTTTCCTTCGTTTGGGAGAAAAATGCAAAGGTACAAGACAGCTTTTCCTTGCCAATATCTCTCTTTTGCAAAGAGCTACGCATTGGAAAATTCAGGGCTATACCGTGTAGATGAAGCACTAACAGGAGGCTTTAAAATTTTCATTCTAGTGTCCTTCATTTGGGAGAAAAATCCATTGGTACAAGACAGCTTTTCCTTGCCAATATCTCTCTTTTGCACAAAGCTGCGCATTGGAAAATTCAGGGCTATGCCGTGTAGATGATGGCCTAACAGGAGGCTTTAAAATTTTCTTTGTAGTGTCCTTCGTTTGGGAGAAAAATGCAAAGGTACAAGACAGCTTTTCCTTGCCAATATCTCTCTTTTGCAAAGAGCTGCGCATTGGAAAATTCAGGGCTATGCCGTGTAGATGATGGCCTAACAGGAGGCTTTAAAATTTTCTTTCTAGTGTCCTTCGTTTGGGAGAAAAATGCAAAGGTAGAAGACAGCTTTTCCTTGCCAATATCTCTCTTTTGCAAAGAGCTACGCATTGGAAAATTCATGGCTATACCGTGTAGATGAAGCACTAACAGGAGGCTTTAAAATTTTCATTCTAGTGTCCTTCGTTTGGGAGAAAAATCCAATGGTACAAGACAGCTTTTCCTTGCCAATATCTCTCTTTTACAAAGAGCTGCGCATTGGAAAATTCAGGGCTATGCCGTGTAGATGATGGCCTAACAGGAGGCTTTAAAATTTTCTTTCTAGTTTCCTTCGTTTGGGAGAAAAATGCAAAGGTACAAGACAGCTTTTCCTTGCCAATATCTCTCTTTTGCAAAGAGCTGCGCATTGGAAAATTCAGGACTATGCCGTGTAGATGATGGCCTAACAGGAGGCTTTAAAATTTTATTACTAGTGTCCTTCGTTTGGGAGAAAAATGCAAAGGTACAAGACAGCTTTTCCTTGCCAATATCTCTCTTTTGCAAAGAGCTACGCATTGGAAAATTCAGGGCTATACCATGTAGATGAAGCACTAACAGGAGGCTTTAAAATTTTCATTCTAGTGTCCTTCGTTTGGGAGAAAAATCCAATGGTACAAGACAGTTTTTCCTTGCCAATATCTCTCTTTTACAAAGAGCTGCGCATTGGAAAATTCAGGGCTATGCCGTGTAGATGATGGCCTAACAGGAGGCTTTAAAATTTTCTTTCTAGTTTCCTTCGTTTGGGAGAAAAATGCAAAGGTACAAGACAGCTTTTCCTTGCCAATATCTCTCTTTTGCAAAGAGCTGCGCATTGGAAAATTCAGGGCTATGCCGTGTAGATGATGGCCTAACAGGAGGCTTTAAAATTTTATTTCTAGTGTCCTTCGTTTGGGAGAAAAATGCAAAGGTACAAGACAGCTTTTCCTTGCCAATATCTCTCTTTTGCAAAGAGCTACGCATTGGAAAATTCAGGGCTATACCGTGTAGATGAAGCACTAACAGGAGGCTTTAAAATTTTCATTCTAGTGTCCTTCATTTGGGAGAAAAATCCATTGGTACAAGACAGCTTTTCCTTGCCAATATCTCTCTTTTGCACAAAGCTGCGCATTGGAAAATTCAGGGCTATGCCGTGTAGATGATGGCCTAACAGGAGGCTTTAAAATTTTCTTTGTAGTGTCCTTCGTTTGGGAGAAAAATGCAAAGGTACAAGACAGCTTTTCCTTGCCAATATCTCTCTTTTGCAAAGAGCTGCGCATTGGAAAATTCAGGGCTATGCCGTGTAGATGATGGCCTAACTGGAGGCTTTAAAATTTTCTTTCTAGTGTCCTTCGTTTGGGAGAAAAATGCAAAGGTACAAGACAGCTTTTCCTTGCCAATATCTCTCTTTTGCAAAGAGCTGCGCATTGGAAAATTCAGGGCTATGCCGTGTAGATGATGGCCTAACTGGAGGCTTTAAAATTTTCTTTCTAGTGTCCTTCGTTTGGGAGAAAAATGCAAAGGTACAAGACAGCTTTTCCTTGCCAATATCTCTCTTTTGCAAAGAGCTGCGCCTTGGAAAATTCAGGGCTATGCCGTGTAGATGATGGCCTAACAGGAGGCTTTAAAATTTTCTTTCTAGTGTCCTTCGTTTGGGAGAAAAATGCAAAGGTACAAGACAGCTTTTCCTTGCCAATATCTCTCTTTTGCAAAGAGCTACGCATTGGAAAATTCATGGCTATACCGTGTAGATGAAGCACTAACAGGAGGCTTTAAAATTTTCATTCTAGTGTCCTTCGTTTGGGAGAAAAATCCAATGGTACAAGACAGCTTTTCCTTGCCAATATCTCTCTTTTACAAAGAGCTGCGCATTGGAAAATTCTGGGCTATGCCGTGTAGATGATGGCCTAACAGGAGGCTTTAAAATTTTCTTTCTAGTTTCCTTCGTTTGGGAGAAAAATGCAAAGGTACAAGACAGCTTTTCCTTGCCAATATCTCTCTTTTGCAAAGAGCTGCGCATTGGAAAATTCAGGGCTATGCCGTGTAGATGATGGCCTAACAGGAGGCTTTAAAATTTTATTACTAGTGTCCTTCGTTTGGGAGAAAAATGCAAAGGTACAAGACAGCTTTTCCTTGCCAATATCTCTCTTTTGCAAAGAGCTACGCATTGGAAAATTCAGGGCTATACCGTGTAGATGAAGCACTAACAGGAGGCTTTAAAATTTTCATTCTAGTGTCCTTCGTTTGGGAGAAAAATGCAAAGGTACAAGACAGCTTTTCCTTGCCAATATCTCTCTTTTGCAAAGAGCTGCGCATTGGAAAATTCAGGGCTATGCCGTGTAGATGATGGCCTAACAGGAGGCTTTAAAATTTTATTTCTAGTGTCCTTCGTTTGGGAGAAAAATGCAAAGGTACAAGACAGCTTTTCCTTGCCAATATCTCTCTTTTGCAAAGAGCTACGCATTGGAAAATTCAGGGCTATACCGTGTAGATGAAGCACTAACAGGAGGCTTTAAAATTTTCATTCTAGTGTCCTTCATTTGGGAGAAAAATCCATTGGTACAAGACAGCTTTTCCTTGCCAATATCTCTCTTTTGCACAAAGCTGCGCATTGGAAAATTCAGGGCTATGCCGTGTAGATGATGGCCTAACAGGAGGCTTTAAAATTTTCTTTGTAGTGTCCTTCGTTTGGGAGAAAAATGCAAAGGTACAAGACAGCTTTTCCTTGCCAATATCTCTCTTTTGCAAAGAGCTGCGCATTGGAAAATTCAGGGCTATGTCGTGTAGATGATGGCCTAACTGGAGGCTTTAAAATTTTCTTTCTAGTGTCCTTCGTTTGGGAGAAAAATGCAAAGGTACAAGACAGCTTTTCCTTGCCAATATCTCTCTTTTGCAAAGAGCTGCGCATTGGAAAATTCAGGGCTATGCCGTGTAGATGATGGCCTAACAGGAGGCTTTAAAATTTTCATTCTAGTGTCCTTCGTTTGGGAGAAAAATCCAATGGTACAAGACAGTTTTTCCTTGCCAATATCTCTCTTTTACAAAGAGCTGCGCATTGGAAAATTCAGAGCTATGCCGTGTAGATGATGGCCTAACAGGAGGCTTTAAAATTTTCTTTCTAGTTTCCTTCGTTTGGGAGAAAAATGCAAAGGTACAAGACAGCTTTTCCTTGCCAATATCTCTCTTTTGCAAAGAGCTACGCATTGGAAAATTCAGGGCTATACCGTGTAGATGAAGCACTAACAGGAGGCTTTAAAATTTTCATTCTAGTGTCCTTCATTTGGGAGAAAAATCCATTGGTACAAGACAGCTTTTCCTTGCCAATATCTCTCTTTTGCACAAAGCTGCGCATTGGAAAATTCAGGGCTATGCCGTGTAGATGATGGCCTAACAGGAGGCTTTAAAATTTTCTTTGTAGTGTCCTTCGTTTGGGAGAAAAATGCAAAGGTACAAGACAGCTTTTCCTTGCCAATATCTCTCTTTTGCAAAGAGCTGCGCATTGGAAAATTCAGGGCTATGCCGTGTAGATGATGGCCTAACTGGAGGCTTTAAAATTTTCTTTCTAGTGTCCTTCGTTTGGGAGAAAAATGCAAAGGTACAAGACAGCTTTTCCTTGCCAATATCTCTCTTTTGCAAAGAGCTGCGCCTTGGAAAATTCAGGGCTATGCCGTGTAGATGATGGCCTAACAGGAGGCTTTAAAATTTTCTTTCTAGTGTCCTTCGTTTGGGAGAAAAATGCAAAGGTACAAGACAGCTTTTCCTTGCCAATATCTCTCTTTTGCAAAGAGCTACGCATTGGAAAATTCATGGCTATACCGTGTAGATGATGCCCTAACAGGAGGCTTTAAAATTTTCATTCTAGTGTCCTTCGTTTGGGAGAAAAATCCAATGGTACAAGACAGCTTTTCCTTGCCAATATCTCTCTTTTACAAAGAGCTGCGCATTGGAAAATTCAGGGCTATGCCGTGTAGATGATGGCCTAACAGGAGGCTTTAAAATTTTCTTTCTAGTTTCCTTCGTTTGGGAGAAAAATGCAAAGGTACAAGACAGCTTTTCCTTGCCAATATCTCTCTTTTGCAAAGAGCTGCGCATTGGAAAATTCAGGGCTATGCCGTGTAGATGATGGCCTAACAGGAGGCTTTAAAATTTTATTACTAGTGTCCTTCGTTTGGGAGAAAAATGCAAAGGTACAAGACAGCTTTTCCTTGCCAATATCTCTCTTTTGCAAAGAGCTACGCATTGGAAAATTCAGGGCTATACCGTGTAGATGAAGCACTAACAGGAGGCTTTAAAATTTTCATTCTAGTGTCCTTCATTTGGGAGAAAAATCCATTGGTACAAGACAGCTTTTCCTTGCCAATATCTCTCTTTTGCACAAAGCTGCGCATTGGAAAATTCAGGGCTATGCCGTGTAGATGATGGCCTAACAGGAGGCTTTAAAATTTTCTTTGTAGTGTCCTTCGTTTGGGAGAAAAATGCAAAGGTACAAGACAGCTTTTCCTTGCCAATATCTCTCTTTTGCAAAGAGTTGCGCATTGGAAAATTCAGGGCTATGCCGTGTAGATGATGGCCTAACTGGAGGCTTTGAAATTTTCTTTCTAGTGTCCTTCGTTTGGGAGAAAAATGCAAAGGTACAAGACAGCTTTTCCTTGCCAATATCTCTCTTTTGCAAAGAACTGCGCATTGGAAAATTCAGGGCTATGCCGTGTAGATGATGGCCTAACAGGAGGCTTTAAAATTTTCTTTCTAGTGTCCTTCGTTTGGGAGAAAAATGCAAAGGTACAAGACAGCTTTTCCTTGCCAATATCTCTCTTTTGCAAAGAGCTGCGCATTGGAAAATTCAGGGCTATGCCGTGTAGATGATGGCCTAACAGGAGGCTTTAAAATTTTCTTTCTAGTGTCCTTCGTTTGGGAAAAAAATGCAAAGGTACAAGACAGCTTTTCCTTGCCAATATCTCTCTTTTGCAAAGAGCTACGCATTGGAAAATTCAGGGCTATACCGTGTAGATGAAGCACTAACAGGAGGCTTTAAAATTTTCATTCTAGTGTCCTTCGTTTGGGAGAAAAATGCAAAGGTACAAGACAGCTTTTCCTTGCCAATATCTCTCTTTTGCAAAGAGCTGCGCATTGGAAAATTCAGGGCTATGCCGTGTAGATGATGGCCTAACAGGAGGCTTTAAAATTTTCTTTCTAGTGTCCTTCGTTTGGGAGAAAAATGCAAAGGTACAAGACAGCTTTTCCTTGCCAATATCTCTCTTTTGCAAAGAGCTGCGCATTGGAAAATTCAGGGCTATGCCGTGTAGATGATGGCCTAACAGGAGGCATTAAAATTTTCTTTCTAGTGTCCTTCGTTTGGGAGAAAAATCCAATGGTACAAGACAGCTTTTCCTTGCCAATATCTCTCTTTTGCACAAAGCTGCGCATTGGAAAATTCAGGGCTATGCCGTGTAGATGATGGCCTAACAGGAGGCTTTAAAATTTTCTTTCTAGTGTCCTTAGTTTGGGAGAAAAATGCAAAGGTACAAGACAGCTTTTCCTTGCCAATATCTCTCTTTTGCAAAGAGCTGCGCATTGGAAAACTCAGGGCTATGCCGTGTAGATGATGGCCTAACAGGAGGCTTTAAAATTTTCTTTCTAGTGTCCTTCGTTTGGGAGAAAAATGCAAAGGTACAAGACAGCTTTTCCTTGCCAATATCTCTCTTTTGCAAAGAGCTGCGCATTGGAAAATTCAGGGCTATGCCGTGTAGATGATGGCCTAACAGGAGGCTTTAAAAAAATTTTTCTAGTGTCCTTCGTTTGGGAGAAAAATGCAAAGGTACAAGACAGCTTTTCCTTGCCAATATCTCTCTTTTGCAAAGAGCTGCGCATTGGAAAATTCAGGGCTATGCCGTGTAGATGATGTCCTAACAGGAGGCTTTAAAATTTTCTTTCTAGTGTCCTTCGTTTGGGAGAAAAATGCAAAGGTACATGACAGCTTTTCCTTGCCAATATCTCTCTTTTGCAAAGAGCTGCGCATTGGAAAATTCAGGGCTATGCCGTGTAGATGATGGCCTAACAGGAGGCTTTAAAATTTTCTTTCTAGTGTCCTTCGTTTGGGAGAAAAATGCAAAGGTACAAGACAGTTTTTCCTTGCCAATATCTCTCTTTTGCAAAGAGCTGCGCATTGGAAAATTCAGGGCTATGCCGTGTAGATGATGGCCTAACAGGAGGCTTTAAAATTTTCTTTCTAGTGTCCTTCGTTTGGGAGAAAAATGCAAAGGTACAAGACAGCTTTTCCTTGCCAATATCTCTCTTTTGCAAAGAGCTGCGCATTGGAAAATTCAGGGCTATTCCGTGTAGATGATGGCCTAACAGGAGGCTTTAAAATTTTCTTTCTAGTGTCCTTCGTTTGGGAGAAAAATGCAAAGGTACAAGACAGCTTTTCCTTGCCAATATCTCTCTTTTGCAAAGAGCTGCGCATTGGAAAATTCAGGGCTATGCCGTGTAGATGATGGCCTAACAGGAGGCTTTAAAAAAATTTTTCTAGTGTCCTTCGTTTGGGAGAAAAATGCAAAGGTACAAGACAGCTTTTCCTTGCCAATATCTCTCTTTTGCAAAGAGCTGCGCATTGGAAAATTCAGGGCTATGCCGTGTAGATGATGGCCTAACTGGAGGCTTTAAAATTTTCTTTCTAGTGTCCTTCGTTTGGGAGAAAAATGCAAAGGTACAAGACAGCTTTTCCTTGCCAATATCTCTCTTTTGCAAAGAGCTACGCATTGGAAAATTCAGGGCTATACCGTGTAGATGAAGCACTAACAGGAGGCTTTAAAATTTTCATTCTAGTGTCCTTCGTTTGGGAGAAAAATGCAAAGGTACAAGACAGCTTTTCCTTGCCAATATCTCTCTTTTGCAAAGAGCTGCGCATTGGAAAATTCAGGGCTATGCCGTGTAGATGATGGCCTAACAGGGCTGGGGAGGGCCGCTGCTCAGGCACATCTCTGTCAAGTAAAGAAGATTCAACTGAGGCAGCACAAGGGAACTCTCATCTGGGGACAACAACTGCAGGGAGAACACATATTTTCAGATGAACATGGGAGGGCAGAAGGCTGCCTAATACTGAAGCACCCCCAAACAACAAACCAAATGCAACAACTAGTGCAAGCATTCCTGGGGGAAGGCTGCAGCAGATGGATTTGCATATGGTGATGTCATCCAAGCAGTGGGTCAAAGTTGGCTTCAACCCTCGTCTGCATATGAAAAGAGAAAAGGGGCGTGCAGGGCATGGCGGCCTTTTGCGGCGATTGGATGACCCCTAGTTCGCATTAAACACATCCACCCTCCTTCGGTGTGGGGCTCATGTTGGCTATGCCCCAGCCCCTGAAGCATTCAAGCTGATTTCTTGCAGCAGCTAGGCACTGTAACAGCTCCAGAGCTGCTCTGTAAGGCAAGTAAAAGGGCGTGGGCCCTGCAGCACTACCTGTAGTTCGCATTGTGCGTTGGAAGGCACAAATTAAGCAGACGGGAGAAGTCAGGATAGTGCGCAAGGGCATAGAAGGGAGCGGCTCAAGAAAAAAGAAGTGGAAATAGACAGCAAACTAGGCTGGAGAGAGACCTGAGACAAAGAGATCTGAATTATACGAGAGCCGACCAGGGGAAACACAAATTATGCAGTCAAGTTTCCCACATTTGGGGAAATCGCAGGAGCAGCACACCCAGAGTGCAATGGGTGAGACTTGCCCTGGGAGAAGCACCTTCATGATCATAGTATCTCACCTGGCAGGTAAGTAGGATTTGGGATAGTTCTGGGGAGGGTCGCTGCTCGGGCTGTCAAGTGAAGTAGATCCAACTGAGGCAGCACAAGGAAACTCTCGATAGAAGAACAAGGCTAGAGGAAGATCTGAGACAAAGAAATCTGACTTTTACCAGAGCTGACCAGAGGAAAGAACAAACACAGTCCCCCACTACCACAAATAATGCAGTCGAGTTTCCCACATTTGGGGAAATCATAGGGGTCAGCATACCCAGAATGCAATGAATGAACCTCACCCTGGGAGAACAATCTTCATGACCATGGTATCTCCTATGCAAAATAAGTATGACTTAGGATAGGGCTGGGGAGGGCCGCTGCTCAGGCACATCTCTGTCAAGTAAAGGAGATTCAACTGAGGCAGCACAAGGGAACTCTCATCTGGGGACAACAACTGCAGGGAGAACACATATTTTCAGATGAACATGGGAGGGCAGAAGGCTGCCTAATACTGAAGCACCCCCAAACAACAAACCAAATGCAACAACTAGTGCAAGCATTCCTGGGGGAAGGCCTGCAGCAGATGGATTTGCATATGGTGATGTCATCCAAGCAGTGGGTCAAAGTTGGCTTCAACCCTCGTCTGCATATGAAAAGAGAAAAGGGGCGTGCAGGGCATGGCGGCCTTTTGCGGCGCTTGGATGACCCTTAGTTCGCATTAAACACCTCCACCCTCCTTCGGTGTGGGGCTATGCCCCAGCCCCTGAAGCATTCAAGCTGATTTCTTGCAGCAGCTGGGCACTGTAACAGCTCCAGAGCTGCTCTGTAAGGCAAGTAAAAGGGTGTGGGCCCTGCAGCACTACCTGTAGTTTGCATTGTGCGTTGGAAGGCACAAAGTAAGCAGACGGGAGAAGTCAGGATAGTGCGCAAGGGCATAGAAGGGAGCAACTCAAGAAAAGAGAAGTGGAAACAGACAGCAAACTAGGCTGGAGAGAGACCTGAGACAAAGAGATCTGAATTATACGAGAGCCGACCAGGGGAAACACAAATTATGCAGTCAAGTGTCCAACATTTGGGGAAACCGCAGGAGCAGCACACCCAGAGTACAATGGGTGAGCCTTGCCCTGGGAGAAGCACCTTCATGATCATAGTATCTCACCTGGCAGGTAAGTAGGAGTTGGGCTAGAGCTGGGGAGGGTCGCTGCTCGGGCACCCCCCTGTCAAGTGAAGGAGATCCAACTGAGGCAGCACATGGAAACTCTCGAAAGAAGAACAAGGCTGGAGGAAGATCTGAGACAAATAAATCTGACTTTTACCAGAGCTGACCAGAGGAAAGCACAAACACAGTCCCCCACTACCACAAATAATGCAGTCGAGTTTCCCACATTTGGGGAAATCACAGGGGTCAGCATACCCAGAATGCAATGAATGAACCTCACCCTGGGAGAACAATCTTCATGACCATGGTATCTCCTATGCAAAATAAGTATGATTTGGGATAGGGCTGGGGAGGGCCGCTGCTCAGGCACATCTCTGTCAAGAATTTATAAAGTCTATACATATATATAACCAAATGTCAATATATATATATAGAACCCAGCGCTCCTATCAAAACTTATCTATTTCACCAATTTGTTGCTTATTTAATCTTTATACATCTATTAATTTTCACCATATATTATAAAATGCTGCTCCCATAGGTAGTACTGTTCTACCAATAATAAACCAAATTTTAAAGATAATCACACTTGTTATCAAGGGAGCGCAAAAAATAAAATATACAAGCTCCTTATTTTTAAAAAATATATATAGACAGAAGAAACCCACATTCAATAAAATACAATGGAGTCAACATATATAGGCACCACTATCCATATCTAAATGTAATCAGGATCTATTTCATATTGCCCTTGATGACAACGGAATGTTTATTAAAGGGTCCACAAAATCCTACTGGATACAGCTGTTGTAATTTAATCGTTTGTAACCCTACCTTGAACGAGAGCTGTCTATGTATTCTATTAAGGGATGGTTACCTAATAGCTGTGCCTCCACTCAAGCTATGTGTAGTATTTAACTACCGTTAAGGCTTGATTGAGTAAGCCTGATCTCTATCCTTAGGGGATGATTCCCTTATATCATAGATATATTATCTAATATACCTGTCTCTTTCTTCCAGGATCTTCAGATCAACTTCCAGACGGACCAGACACACATGGAAAGTATAACACTTTAATGACCAGTACCAAATGGATTAAGTATACATTAACATTTCATCAATTACACATTCCCCTTTAAGTCATTAATCCATGCTAACCCCCTGTCAATTAGGCCTATACACAGTACCTGCATGCAATACAACAAATCCTTTTTCTTTTCAAGACACCCTTAGGTGTTAGAGTGACCCGGGTACTCTTAATATGATAGTGCACTATAAGGGCCCATAAACTTCCTAAAAATAACAGCAGTTAATACAGAATGTCTGACACTATGTTTTAGTATCAACTATCAGTTCTCCCTTCAGTTAAAGAGAAAGATGTTTGGCTCAGTCTACTTATGGTAGCGATTACTTTCTCCTATAAGGTTACTTATAGTTCCTCCTTGGCAGATAACAGAAAGTATCTATTTAGCTCATAGATAGTAACATCAACAGTTGATTACCAAGGAATCTGTATCCTTTCCTCAGTAAAAATGTTACTGTAGTTGTCCAGTATTAAACTAAACTCCTAAGAAGCTGGTATGATAAACCTTTGTTATGCTGCGTCCTTGTGTCCATTTGAAGTAGCTGATGCTTTCTATATTTCAGAGCATATATAGCTTTTCGATTCCTGTATGCCTCAAATTATTGTTGTCTCTTAGGATGAGTCTATATTAAATATATCTGCAAGAGATGGTTTCTCTTATCATAGTCACAGCGAGCTCAAATCCTTTAACTTTATAACTAATAGTCTCTTACGTGTCAGTCCTTCTTACGGGTTCACGAATATACATATAACACAGTTGTATTAAAGTGCCACAAGCTAGTCCTTGAATCGGGATGATATTCTAATCCTTTGTGGCTAAGAGGCTTTAACATCCATCTAATGTCACTGTAGTATGGCTACCTTTAATGTCCTTGACTCTAATTCTGCTAATTCAGGGGCATAAATACACACATTAGGTGGCAGCTTTAGGGTGTTACTTTCTATTTAGCGCTGCGGAACAATGTCTCTGGCTCTCCTTTGACTGATGTGATGCTGATATATGGGGGAGTTTTAAAACTATTTATGAAGCGTTAAACAGTTCAAGTTTCACTCCACTCCTCCTGTTACATATATATACCCAGTGCTTTCTACCTTCTCCTTAGCACTATGATTAAGCCATACATGGAACTGTAATTATAGGTCACTCTGACTACTGTGACCCATTACTATCCTCCTGCTTAATAGCCATTATTGCGGCCTAGCCCTGGAGTACTTAGTCCCAATATGAAATTGACTATGTACAATAGTCACCTATGGCTTGCTGTGCTTAGTGTAGGGGTAATATAAATGGCTGGATTATGCACTCACACTTCTACCATCTAGTGATGCTGCTGCAGGATGCTCCCCCGACTCCTCCCTTACACTTACAGCCACACAGAATGGAGCCTCTGCTGCTGGTCCTGGCTTCTTTGTTGTGGCTGTCAGAGTCTGTGCCGGTAATAGGTAGGAAGGAACCCTCTCTGTGTCCCTGTCACAGATGTGCCCTTCCAATACTGCTGGGTGAGTTGACTAGCGCTGATCTTGGGTTCTATGAACAGTTCTGAGTCTCAATGCTGCTGTCACCACCTTTACAGTAAGGAAGCCCTGTTCTGGCTTCACACACTAAGCCCCCTCCGGCCGCCACAATGTATACCGCTCAGCTCTAATGCGGGCGACGGCCGGAGCAGCAAAAAACTATGTCCTCTCACCAAGGGATATGCAGTCTCTATCTCAGCTACACTCACAGCACCTCTCCACTCCTCTCTAGTAGTCACATGACCCACTCTGAGGTGATGCCCCGCCCACTGGCAATCACCTCACTAGGTGATTGACAGTTAGGAGCACAAGGACATTAACCCTTTAGATACACTGTGAAACCATAAAATAAGCCTTCATTGTATTCACCACTACATTTACATCAATGTACATACAATTACATATATGTGAACTGTATTATTTACCTCACAACATGCATACAGTATTACAACATCCATTAACTTTTATATGAATAATATATATGCTTATACTCCATTTTAGTCACCATATTATAACTACCTCAGTATAAGTGTTGTTTAAACCCTAAATCAGGGTTACATTTCTCCCCCTGGTGCATTGTCACTGTTTAACATCTTTAGGTGCCAATGCACCATCTACCTTACTCACTATGCTAAAATAGTATATATTCATTCACATCCATTAGCAAGCCACCTCATCTCAACCATTTTAACTGTTGGCCAAATAGGGAGGGATGGAACTACATAGCCTTCATGCCTCCCAGGGATAGTGTTCTCTGATCGTGCTGGTTTCCCTTGCTCTTCTACACCTGATTTATTGACTTCTTTTAGTACTGGACTTCGGATGGAAGATTTAAGAGATTGTGCTAGGGTAAAGTTATCATGTACCTCACTACGATTTTCACTGAGACTAGTTTCTTTCTCTGACGAAGCTTCTAAAGTTATCAAGTCTTTAGCATCTGAATTTTCCGTTTCTTGATCCTGGGACTGATTTACTCTACCATTGAATCTCGAGAGAGGTCGGTAATGTAAGGTTGTAGAAGGATGACATGGAGCTGGATCTCTCCCTTGCCTTTGTTCTGAATATGCACTCCCTTCATCAACCACTTTTTCTCGTGGTTGATAACAATAACTGTATGATCCTCGTCGGTTTGGAGCAAATCGACTCCCTTTCACTGGTACTCCACCTATGCCAGTCACATTTGCTGCATGTACACCCTTTTCCCCTTCCAACACTTCAAATTCTACTTTCTCTCCATCTCCTACACTGTACAACAGTTTTAGGGGGTTATTCTTCGTTATGGATGTCCAATGTACAAATATGTCTTCTCCGGTGTCATGCCTTTTAATGAAGCCATAGCCTTTCTTCACATGGAACCATATTACTGTGCAATTCATTTTAAGAGACATATACTGTGTCCCTTTACTATCAACTTTATTCATAGAAGATTGTCTCAGCAATATACCATCCACTACCTCAGTCTGTAATGCTATGTCCTTAGTATCCGGTCGCATAGAAAATTCATGGATACGGTCTTCAGGACAGTTGTTTAGGAAGTTGGCATCCTTGAGTATTTTATTCTCAGATTCTAGCTGAGACAGTCTTTCTTTCATTTCATTCAGACAAATATGATCCTCCTTTTCAGTTTCTTTACCCACTTCCAATAATTCAGACAACTCAGTTATTTTTGATTCCAGAGAATGAATATTGTCTTCCTGCTGCTGGTACATTATCAACTTTTGTTGCTCCTGATCCACTCTGGTTTGTCTTTCATCAGATGCCATGGTTTCCATCTCTCTCTGTATAAACCAAAGTTCTCTCTCAAGCTCTTTGTTCCTCTCATCAATTTTGGTGTTAAACATCTGTTCTTCTTTTAGCTTCCATTGGGTTTCATCTAGAACCTCCAACAACTGATGTTTAGACCTGTCCAGTGCTATATGTCTTATCACCTCTATCGGGGTCTGTAGATCCACTGGGCTATCTCTTCTTGTTGGTTCCTCAATGGAAGTTGGAAACCGGGAAAGCAGGTCCTTCTGTTGATCTTTTGGAAGAGCTAATACTAATTGTCCATGTTTCTTATAATCCTCAGCTATTTGCTTTAGCACAGTTTCTAATCTCTGTATACCTACATCTATCTTCACTTCCCCTGGAACTCTCTCTTTCAGTGGTAGAACATTCTTATCTCCTTTCATTCCATAATCCATGTTAGCGACCAAAGTATGAGCAAGGTTGTCACTAACACCTCCCTCACTATCCTTTAGGTGGGGATCAAGTTTGACTTTCTTGTCCTTTGATTTTTTCTTTCTCTTCTCCAACTCTACAGGGACATCTAATATTTTTTCATTTTTCACACCTAGGTTATTTACAAAAGTTCCCACAAACTTGCATGTCACCTCTTCCTTTAAGCCTGGTCCCTTACGGTACTCTTGTTTGTCCATACTTTTACATTCTCTAATGGCTTCAACTCTCCCAACTGATACAGCAATGGCTTTATGTCCAACCTTCTCCCTGTTCCTTTGCTTCTTTCCCATATTTGTATTTTATTTTTAGGGATGTGAGGACTTTATCAATAATAATTAATGGCAGCTGACACCTGTGGTGTAACAGGGCCTGAGTGTAACTTCTATCTCACGCGGTGCCTCCAAATGTAACCCTACCCTCATTACCTTGAACGAGAGCTGTCTATGTATTCTATTAAGGGATGGTTACCTAATAGCTGTGCCTCCACTCAAGCTATGTGTAGTATTTAACTACCGTTAAGGCTTGCTTGAGTAAGCCTGATCTCTATCCTTAGGGGATGATTCCCTTATATCATAGATATATTATCTAATATACCTGTCTCTTTCTTCCAGGATCTTCAGATCAACTTCCAGACGGACCAGACACACATGGAAAGTATAACACTTTAATGACCAGTACCAAATGGATTAAGTATACATTAACATTTCATCAATTACACATTCCCCTTTAAGTCATTAATCCATGCTAACAGCCTGTCAATTAGGCCTATACACAGTACCTGCATGCAATACAACAAATCCTTTTTCTTTTCAAGACACCCTTAGGTGTTAGAGTGACCCGGGTACTCTTAATATGATAGTGCACTATAAGGGCCCATAAACTTCCTAAAAATAACAGCAGTTAATACAGAATGTCTGACACTATGTTTTAGTATCAACTATCAGTTCTCCCTTCAGTTAAAGAGAAAGATGTTTGGCTCAGTCTACTTATGGTAGCGATTACTTTCTCCTATAAGGTTACTTATAGTTCCTCCTTGGCAGATAACAGAAAGTATCTATTTAGCTCATAGATAGTAACATCAACAGTTGATTACCAAGGAATCTGTATCCTTTCCTCAGTAAAAATGTTACTGTAGTTGTCCAGTATTAAACTAAACTCCTAAGAAGCTGGTATGATAAACCTTTGTTATGCTGCGTCCTTGTGTCCATTTGAAGTAGCTGATGCTTTCTATATTTCAGAGCATATATAGCTTTTCGATTCCTGTATGCCTCAAATTATTGTTGTCTCTTAGGATGAGTCTATATTAAATATATCTGCAAGAGATGGTTTCTCTTATCATAGTCACAGCGAGCTCAAATCCTTTAACTTTATAACTAATAGTCTCTTACGTGTCAGTCCTTCTTACGGGTTCACGAATATACATATAACACAGTTGTATTAAAGTGCCACAAGCTAGTCCTTGAATCGGGATGATATTCTAATCCTTTGTGGCTAAGAGGCTTTAACATCCATCCAATGTCACTGTAGTATGGCTACCTTTAATGTCCTTGACTCTAATTCTGCTAATTCAGGGGCATAAATACACACATTAGGTGGCAGCTTTAGGGTGTTACTTTCTATTTAGCGCTGCGGAACAATGTCTCTGGCTCTCCTTTGACTGATGTGATGCTGATATATGGGGGAGTTTTAAAACTATTTATGAAGCGTTAAACAGTTCAAGTTTCACTCCACTCCTCCTGTTACATATATATACCCAGTGCTTTCTACCTTCTCCTTAGCACTATGATTAAGCCATACATGGAACTGTAATTATAGGTCACTCTGACTACTGTGACCCATTACTATCCTCCTGCTTAATAGCCATTATTGCGGCCTAGCCCTGGAGTACTTAGTCCCAATATGAAATTGACTATGTACAATAGTCACCTATGGCTTGCTGTGCTTAGTGTAGGGGTAATATAAATGGCTGGATTATGCACTCACACTTCTACCATCTAGTGATGCTGCTGCAGGATGCTCCCCCGACTCCTCCCTTACACTTACAGCCACACAGAATGGAGCCTCTGCTGCTGGTCCTGGCTTCTTTGTTGTGGCTGTCAGAGTCTGTGCCGGTAATAGGTAGGAAGGAACCCTCTCTGTGTCCCTGTCACAGATGTGCCCTTCCAATACTGCTGGGTGAGTTGACTAGCGCTGATCTTGGGTTCTATGAACAGTTCTGAGTCTCAATGCTGCTGTCACCACCTTTACAGTAAGGAAGCCCTGTTCTGGCTTCACACACTAAGCCCCCTCCGGCCGCCGCAATGTATACCGCTCAGCTCTAATGCGGGCGACGGCCGGAGCAGCAAAAAACTATGTCCTCTCACCAAGGGATATGCAGTCTCTCTCTCAGCTACACTCACAGCACCTCTCCACTCCTCTCTAGTAGTCACATGACCCACTCTGAGGTGATGCCCCGCCCACTGGCAATCACCTCACTAGGTGATTGACAGTTAGGAGCACAAGGACATTAACCCTTTAGATACACTGTGAAACCATAAAATAAGCCTTCATTGTATTCACCACTACATTTACATCAATGTACATACAATTACATATATGTGAACTGTATTATTTACCTCACAACATGCATACAGTATTACAACATCCATTAACTTTTATATGAATAATATATATGCTTATACTCCATTTTAGTCACCATATTATAACTACCTCAGTATAAGTGTTGTTTAAACCCTAAATCAGGGTTACACGTTACTTTCCAATTGTAATTGATACATTAAATTCCTTCTTGTGGATGAACAGCAACAGTTGTAACCAACGCCTCTTTTCTCTAACGTCCTAAGTGGATGCTGGGGACTCCGTAAGGACCATGGGGAATAGCGGCTCCGCAGGAGACTGGGCACATCTAAAGAAAGCTTTAGGACTATGTGGTGTGCACTGGCTCCTCCCCCTATGACCCTCCTCCAAGCCTCAGTTAGATTTCTGTGCCCGACGAGAAGGGTGCACACTAGGGGCTCTCCTGAGCTTCTTAGTGAAAGTTTTAGTTTAGGTTTGTTATTTTCAGTGAGACCTGCTGGCAACAGGCTCACTGCATCGAGGGACTAAGGGGAGAAGAAGCGAACTCACCTGCGTGCAGAGTGGATTGGGCTTCTTGGCTACTGGACATTAGCTCCAGAGGGACGATCACAGGCCCAGCCTGGATGGGTCCCGGAGCCTCGCCGCCGGCCCCCTTACAGAGCCAGAAGAGCGAAGAGGTCCGGAAAAATCGGCGGCAGAAGACGTTCCTGTCTTCAATAAGGTAGCGCACAGCTGTGCGCCATTGCTCTCAGCACACTTCATACTCCGGTCACTGAGGGTGCAGGGCGCTGGGGGGGGCGCCCTGAGACGCAATAAAACATGATAAAAATACCTTACATGGCAAAAAATACATCACATATAGCTCCTGGGCTATATGGATGCATTTAACCCCTGCCAGAATATACAGAAAAACGGGAGATAAGGCCGCCGAAAAGGGGGCGAAGACTATCTCCTCAGCACACTGGCGCCATTTTCCCTCACAGCTCAGTTGGACGGAAGCTCCCTGGCTCTTCCCTGCAGTCACTACACTACAGAAAGGGTTAAAAAAAAGAGAGGGGGGCACTAATTAGGCGCAGTATTAAAACATACAGCAGCTATAAGGGGAAAAACACTTATATAAGGTTATCCCTGTATATATATATATAGCGCTCTGGTGTGTGCTGGCATACTCTCCCTCTGTCTCCCCAAAGGGCTAGTGGGGTCCTGTCCTCTATCAGAGCATTCCCTGTGTGTGTGTGCTGTGTGTCGGTACGTTTGTGTCGACATGTATGAGGAGAAAAATGATGTGGAGATGGAGCAGAGTGTCTGTAACAGTGATGTCACCACCTAGGGGGTCGACACCTGAGTGGATGTACTGTTGAAAATTACATGACAGTGTCAGCTCTGTATAAAAAAACAAAAAAAAAAAACAGTGGTTGACATGAGACAGCCGGCTACTCAGCTTGTGCCTGTCCAGACGTCTCATAGGCCGTCAGGGGCTCTAAAGCGCCCGTTACCTCAGATGGCAGATACAGACGCCGACACGGATACTGACTCCTGTGTCGACGGTGAAGAGACAACCGTGATTTCCAGTAGGGCCACACATTACATGATTGAGACAATGGAAAATGTTTTATACATTTCTGATAATACGAGTACCACCAAAAAGGGGTATTATGTTCGGTGAGGGAAAAACTACCTGTAGTTTTCCTGAATCTGAGAAATAAAATGAGGTGTGTGATGATGCGTGGGTTTCCCCCCGATAACAATTGATAATTTCTTAAAAAGTATTGGCTGTATACCCTTTCCCGCCAGAGGTTAGGGTGCGTTGGGAAACACCCCCTAGGGGGGATAAGGCACTCACACGCTTGTAAGAACAAGGGCTCTACCCTCTCATGAGATGGCCGCCCTTAAGGATCCTGCTGATAGAAAGCAGGAGGGTATCCAAAAATGTATTCACACACATACTGGTGTTATACTGCGACCAGCAATCGCCTCAGCCTGGAGGTGCAGTGCTGGGTTGGCATGGTCGGATTCCCTGACTGGAAATATTGATATCCTAGATAAGGATAGTATATTATTGCCTATAGAGCATTTAAAAGATGCATTTCTATATATGCATGATGCACAGCGGAATATTTGCCGACTGGCATCAAGTATAAGTGCGTTGTCCAATTCTACCAGTAAAATGGTCAGGTGATGCGGATTCCAAACGGCATTTGGAAGTATTGCCTTTGAAAGGGGACATTTGGGGTCGGTATTTTAGACCTGGTGGCCACGGCAACAACTGGGAAATCCACGTTTGTACCCCAGGTCGCCTCTCAAAATAAGACGCCGTATTATCAGGCGCAGTCCTTTGTTGGCAAGCGGACAAAAGGTTCCTCTTTTCTGCTCGTGACAGAGGGAGAGGAAAAAGGCTGAAGAGATTAGCCAGTTCCCAGGAACAGAAACCCTTTCCCGCCTCTGCCAAGCCCTCAGTATGACGCTAGGGCCTTACAAGCTCAGGCACGGTGGGGGCCCGTTCTCAATGAATTTCAGTGCGCAGTGGGCTCACTCGCAAGTAGACCCCTGGATCCTTCAGGTAATATCTCAAGGGTACATATTGGAATTCGAGACGTCTCCCCCTCGCCGTTTCCAAAAGTCGGCTTTACCGACGTCTCCCTCTGACAGGGAGGCAGTTTTGGAAGCCATTCACAAGCTGTATTCCCAGCAGGTGATAATCAAGGTACCCCTCCTGCAACAGGGAACGGGGTATTATTCCACACTATTGTGGTACCGAAGCCAGACGGCTCGGTGAGACCGATTCTAAATCTAAAATCTAAAATCTTTGAACACTTACATACAGAGGTTCAAATTCAAGATTGAGTCACTCAGAGCAGTGATTGCGAACCTGGAAGAAGGGGACTACATGATGTCTCGGGACATCAAGGATGCTTACCTTCATGTCAAAATTTACCCTTCTCACCAAGGGTACCTCAGGTTATGGTACAGAACTGTCACTATCAGTTCAGACGCTGCCGTAGGGATGGTCCACGGCACCCCGGGTCTTTACCAAGGTAATGGCCGAAATGATATCCCTTCGAAGGAAGGGAATTTTAGTTATCCCTTACTTGGACGATTCCCTGATAAGGGTAAGATCCAGGGAACAGTTGGAAGTCGGTGTAGCACTATCTCAGGTAGTGTTGCGGCAGCACGATTGGATTCTCAATATTCCAAAATCGCAGCTGGTTCCGACGACTTGTCTTCTGTTTCCTAGGGATGTTCCTGGACACAGTCCAGAAAAAAGGTGTTTCTCCCGGAAGAGAAAGCCAGGGAGTTATCCGAGCTAGTCAGGAACCTCCTAAAACCGAACCAAGTCTCAGTGCATCAATGCACAAGGGTTCTGGGTAAAAATGGTGGCTTCCTACGAAGCAATCCCATTCGTTAGATTCCACGCAAGAACTTTCCAGTGGAACCTACTGGACAAATGGTCCGGGTCGCATTTTCAGATGCATCAGCGGATAACCCTGTCACCAAGGACAAGGGTATCCATCCTGTGGTGGTTGCAGAGTGCTCATCTTCTAGAGGGCCGCAGATTCGGCATTCAGGACTGGGTCCTGGTGACCACGGATGCCAGCCTGCGAGGCTGGTGAGCAGTCACACAGGGAAGGAATATCCAGGGCTTAGGGTCAAGCCTGCATACATCACTTCACATAAATATCCTGAAGCTAAGGGCCATTTACAATGCTCTAAGCTTAGCAAGACCTCTGCTTCAAGGTCAGCCGGTGTTGATCCAGTCGGACAACATCATGGCAGTCACCCACGTAAACAGACAGGGTGGCACAAGAAGCAGGAGGGCAATGGCAGAAGCTGCAGGGATTCTTCGCTGGGCGGAAAATCATGTGATAGCACTGTCAACAGTATTCATTCCGGGAGTGGACAACTGGGAAGCAGACTTCCTCAGCACGACCTCCACCCGGGAGAGTGGGGACTTCACCCAGAAGTCGTCCACATGATTAAAAAACTCGACAGGTATTGCGCCAGGTCAAGAGACCCTCAGGCAATAGTTGTAGACGCTCTGGTAACACCGTGGGTGTACCAGTCAGTGTATGTGTTCCCTCCTCTGCCTCTCATACCCAAGGTACTGAGATTGATAAGATGGAGAGGAGAAAGCACTATATTCGTGGCTCCGGATTGGCCAAGAAGGACTTGGTAACCGGAACTTCAAGAGATGCTCACGGAGGATCCGTGGCCTCTACCTCTAAGAAGGGACCTGCTCCAGCAAGGACCCTGTCTGTTCCAAGACTTACCGCGGCTGCGTTTGACGGCATGCCGGTTGAACACCGGATCCTGAAGGAAAAAAGGCATTCCGGATGAAGTCATCCATATCCTGATCTAAAGCCAGGAAGGATGTAACCGCAAAAACATTATCACCGCAATTGGCGAAAATATGTTGCGTAGTGCGAGGCCAGTAAGGCCCGATGGAGGAAATTCAACTGGGTCGATTCCTACATTTCCTGCAAACAGGAGTGTCTATGGGCCTGAAATTGGGGTCCATTAAGGTTCAGATTTCGGCCCTGTCAATTTTCTTCCAAAAAAGAACTAGCTTCAGTCCCTGAAGTTTAGACGTTTGTAAAAGGGGTACTGCATATACAGCCTCCTTTTGTGCCTCCAGTGGCAATTTGGGATCTCAATGTAGTTTGGGTTCCAAAAGTCACATTGGTTTGAACCACTGAAATCTGTGGAGTTAAAATATCTCACATGGAAAGTGGTCATGCTGTTGGCCCTGGCCTGGGCCAGGCGCGTGTCAGAATTGGCGGCTTTATCCTGTAAAAGCCCTTATCTGATTTTCCATTCGGACAGGGCGGAATTGAGGACTCGTCCTCAGTTTCTCCCTAAGGTGGTTCCAGCGTTTTCACCTGAACCAACCTATTGTGGTGCCTGCGGCTACTAGGGACTTGGAGGAATCCAAGTTGCTGGATGTTGTCAGGGCCCTGAAAATATGTTTCCAGGATGGCTGGAGTCAGGAAATCTGACTCGCTGTTTATCCTGTATGCACCCAACAAGCTGGGTGCTCCTGCTTCTAAGCAGACTATTGCTCGTTGGATTTGTAGTACAATTCAGCTTGCACATTCTGTGGCAGGCCTGCCACAGCTAAAATCTGTAAAAGCCCGTTCCACAAGGAAAGTGGGCTCATCTTGGGCGGCTGCCCGAGGGGTCTCGGCTTTACAACTTTGCCGAGCAGCTACTTGGTCAGGGGCAAACACGTTTGCTAAATTCTACAAATTTGATACCCTGGCTGAGGAGGACCTGGAGTTCTCTCATTCGGTGCTGCAGAGTCATCCGCACTCTCCCGCCCGTTTGGGAGCTTTGGTATAATCCCCATGGTCCTTACGGAGTCCCCAGCATCCACTTAGGACGTCAGAGAAAATAAGAATTTACTTACCGATAATTCTATTTCTCATAGTCCGTAGTGGATGCTGGGCGCCCATCCCAAGTGCGGATTGTCTGCAATACTTGTACATAGTTATTGTTACAAAAATCGGGTTATTATTGTTGGGAGCCATCTTTTCAGAGGCTCCTCTGTTATCATGCTGTTAACTGGGTTCAGATCACAGGTTGTACGGTGTGATTGGTGTGGCTGGTATGAGTCTTACCCGGGATTCAAAATCCTTCCTTATTGTGTACGCTCGTCCGGGCAAAGTATCCTAACTGAGGCTTGGAGGAGGGTCATAGGGGGAGGAGCCAGTGCACACCACATAGTCCTAAAGCTTTCTTTAGATGTGCCCAGTCTCCTGCGGAGCCGCTATTCCCCATGGTCCTTACGGAGTCCCCAGCATCCACTACGGACTATGAGAAATAGAATTATCGGTAAGTAAATTCTTATTATTTACTGCAGTTAAAGTTCATATGTAACTCACGTGAGTAATGAAAGAAAACAGGGGGAGAGCGCTGTGATGGTTGGTGAAACACAGCGGTATGCTACGACCCCCGTTAACCGTGGCTGGATCTTATTGGCACTCGCGGTCGGGATATTTCTCCCTGCCGTGGGGTAGAGACCTCCTTTTGCTCGGTCTCAAATTGCTTTTTCCCCTTCACCGCTGTCTTTACATCAGACGTCCGCCGTGATGTAGCTCGTTCATGAACGGGCTTATATCTCAGCAATCAGAGTGTCCGGTAATCACCTTTCTTACGCGTTTCTCCGCTGTTATCCAAGAGCGGTTTCGTCAGAGGATACATCAGCAGCCTAGCAGGCTCTTTTTAAAATGCACCGGACCAATAGCATTACTAATTAGTTGATTGGATACATACATGTACTAATTGGATGCATACATGTAATGACTCACATATGGAACAACTTTCTAATTGCAATTGCACATATAAAGGCATTTCATAATATAAAAATAAGCAACATGGTGATTAAAAATAATAATAATAAAATAAGCAACAAGGTGGTTTAAAAAATAACAGAAAATATATAATCTATATACAGATTAACCTATAATCTTTCAATCAATACCTCATATCTATAATCACATATACATAATTCAGAGACTCAGCACTAAGGATCCCCATTTACTTATATAAAACCTTTTAGGGTAACATAAATCCATGCCACTACTAAAGCAGTTCTTGTGGCGCAGGGGAAACATCAAATGCACTCTATGCAGCTAGTCCCATGTTCGAATCCAACCCGCTCAGCTTAACATCCATATTATTTATTTACTTTTAATGGGATCATTCTATCAATTCATTTTTACCTTTAATTTTTGTTAATATTATTTCTATATTTCATTATTTTAACCCCTGGAATAACTACATTGCTGTTTAAACAACAAAAAGAATTGAAGAAAAAATAAATATTAAACAGACAATTTAAGGATTCGAAGATTTAAATATTTAAAGATTTTAAAATTTAAAACAGGGAGGGGGGGGGAGGGAGGGGGGCCTTTTGGGAGAAGGAGGGGGAAAAAATAAAAATAGAAAAAAAAAATATATATATAGAACCAAGAGAAAGTGTAAAAAGAGGATGGAGGAAGAAATCTGATGTTCATCATTACTAGTGGATTTTACTAAAGAACTTTAAAGGAACACACACAACAGGATTATACAGTTTCATCCTAAGAGGAAAGCTGTTTCCAAAATAGCTACTTCTAATAATTTTGTTTATTTATTAAACATACAATAAATGGATATTCAATAAATAATATATTAGGTAAATCAATAGATAAAATCTTCAGAGACTGCCAATGTTGTTCAGTTCGATGCTCTCATTCAGACCATCAGGTGTAAGGGTACCCAAAGAAAAAATCCAAAATGCCTCCCTTGTCAAGTAAAGGAGATTCAACTGAGGCAGCACAAGGGAACTCTCATCTGGGGACAACAACTGCAGGGAGAACACATATTTTCAGATGAACATGGGAGGGCAGAAGGCTGCCTAATACTGAAGCACCCCCAAACAACAAACCAAATGCAACAACTAGTACAAGCATTCCTGGGGGAAGGCCTGCAGCAGATGGATTTGCATATGGTGATGTTATCCAAGCAGTGGGTCAAAGTTGGCTTCAACCCTCGTCTGCATATGAAAAGAGAAAAGGGGCGTGCAGGGCATGGCGGCCTTTTGCGGCGCTTGGATGACCCCTAGTTCGCATTAAACACCTCCACCCTACTTCGGTGTGGGGCTCATGTTGGCTATGCCCCAGCCCCTGAAGCATTCAAGCTGATTACTTGCAGCAGCTGGGCACTGTAATAGCTCCAGAGCTGCTCTGTAAGGCAACTAAAAGGGTGTGGGCCCTGCAGCACTACCTGTAGTTCGCATTGTGCGTTGGAAGGCACAAAGTAAGCAGACGGGAGAAGTCAAGATAGTGCGCAAGGGCATAGAAGGGAGTGGCTCAAGAAAAGAGAAGTGGAAACAGACAGCAAACTAGGCTGGAGAAAGACATGAGACAAAGAGATCTGAATTATACGAGAGCCGACCAGGGGAAACACAAATTATGCTGTCAAGTTTCCCACATTTGGGGATATCGCAGGAGCAGCACACCCAGAGTGCAATTGGTGAGCCTTGCCCTGGGAGAAGCACCTTCATGATCATAGTATCTCACCTGGCAGGTAAGTAGGAGTTGGGCTAGAGCTGGGGAGGGTCGCTGCTCGGGCACCCCCCTGTCAAGTGAAGGAGATCCAACTGAGGCAGCACAAGGGAACTCTCGAAAGAAGAACAAGGCTAGAGGAAGATCTGAGACAAAGAAATCTGACTTTTACCAGAGCTGACCAGAGGAAAGCACAAACATAGTCCCCCACTACCACAAATAATGCTGTCAAGTTTACCACATTTGGGAAAATAACAGGGGTCAGCATACCCAGAATGCAATGAATGAACCTCACCCTGGGAGAACAATCTTCATGACCATGGTATCTCCTATGCAAAATAAGTATGATTTGGGATAGGGCTGGAGAGGGCCGCTGCTCAGGCACATCTCTGTCAAGTAAAGGAGATTCAACTGAGGCAGCACAAGGGAACTCTCATCTGGGGACAACAACTGCAGGAGGTACACATATTTTCAGATGAACATGGGAGGGCAGAAGGCTGCCTAATACTGAAGCACCCCCAAACAACAAACCAAATGCAACAACTAGTGCAAGCATTCCTGGGGGAAGGCCTGCAGCATATGGATTTGCATATGGTGATGTCATCCAAACAGTGGGTCAAAGTTGGCTTCAACCCTCGTCTGCATATGAAAAGATAAAATTGGCATGCAGGGCATGGCGGCCTTTTGCGGTGCTTGGATGACCCCTAGTTCGCATTAAACACCTCCACCCTCCTTCGGTGTGGGGCTCATGATGGCTATGCCCCAGCCCCTGAAGCATTCAAGCTGATTTCTTGCAGCAGCTGGGCACTGTAACAGCTCCAGAGCTGCTCTGTAAGGCAAGTAAAAGGGTGTGGGCCCTGCAGCACTACCTGTAGTTTGCGTTGTGTGTTGGAAGGCACAAAGTAAGCAGACGGGAGAAGTCAGGATAGTGCGCAAGGGCATAGAAGGGAGCAACTCAAGAAAAGAGAAGTGGAAACAGACTGCAAATTAGGCTGGAGAGAGACCTGAGACAAAGAGATCTGAATTATACGAGAGCCGACCAGGTGAAACACAAATTATGCAGTCAAGTGTCCAACATTTGGGGAAACCGCAGGAGTAGCACACCCAGAGTGCAATGGGTGAGCCTTGCCCTGGGAGAAGCACCTTCATGATCATAGTATCTCACCTGGCAGGTAAGTAGGAGCTGGGCTAGAGCTGGGGAGGGTCGCTGCTCGGGCACCCCCCTGTCAAGTGAAGGAGATCCAACTGAGGCAGCACAAGGGAACTCTCGAAAGAAGAACAAGGCTAGAGGAAGATCTGAGACAAAGAAATCTGACTTTTACCAGAGCTGACCAGAGGAAAGCACAAACACAGTCCCTCACTACCACAAATAATGCAGTCCAGTTTCCCACATTTGGGGAAATCACAGGGGTCAGCATACCCAGAATGCAATGAATGAACCTCACCCTGGGAAAACAATCTTCATGACCATGGTATCTCCTATGCAAAATAAGTATGATTTGGGATAGAGCTGGGGAGGGCCGCTGCTCAGGCACATCTCTGTCAAGTAAAGGAGATTCAACTGAGGCAGCACAAGGGAACTCTCATCGGGGGACAACAACTGCAGGGAGAACACATATTTTCAGATGAACATGGGAGGGCAGAAGGCTGCCTAATACTGAAGCACCCCCAAACAACAAACCAAATGCAACAACTAGTGCAAGCATTCCTGGGGGAAGGCCTGCAGCAGATGGATTTGCATATGGTGATGTCATCCAAGCAGTGGGTCAAAGTTGGCTTCAACACTCATCTGCATATGAATAGAGAAGAGGGGCGTGCAGGGCATGGCGGCCTTTTGCGACGCTTGGATGACCCCTAGTTCGCATTAAACACCTCCACCCTCCTTCGGTGTGGGGCTCATGTTGGCTATGCCCCAGCCCCTGAAGCATTCAAGCTGATTTCTTGCAGCAGCTGGGCACTGTAACAGCTCCAGAGCTGCTCTGTAAGGCAAGTAAAAGGGTGTGGGCCCTGCAGCACTACCTGTAGTTCGCATTGTGCGTTGGAAGGCACAAAGTAAGCAGACGGGAGAAGTCAGGATAGTGCGCAAGGGCATAGAAGGGAGCGGCTCAAGAAAAGAGAAGTGGAAACAGACAGCAAACTAGGCTGGAGAGAGACCTGAGACAAATACATCTGAATTATACGAGAGCCGACCAGGGGAAACACAAATTATGCAGTCAAGTTTCCCACATTTGGGGAAATCACAGGGGCAGCACACCCAGAGTGCGATGGGTGAGCCTTGCCCTGGGAGAAGCACCTACATGATCATAGGATCTCACCTGGCAGGTAAGTAGGAGTTGGGCTAGAGCTGGGGAGGGTCGCTGCTCGGGCACCCCCCTGTCAAATGAAGGAGATCCAACTGAGGCAGCACAAGGGAACTCTCGAAAGAAGAACAAGGCTAGAGGAAGATCTGAGACAAAGAAATCTGACTTTTACCAGAGCTGACCAGAGGAAAGCACAAACACAGCCCCCCACTACCACAAATAATGCAGTCGAGTTTCCAACATTTGGGGAAATCACAGGGGTCAGCATAAACAGAATGCAATGAATGAACCTCACCATGGGAGAACAATCTTCATGACCATGGTATCTCCTATGCAAAATAAGTATGATTTGGGATAGGGCTTGGGAGGGCCGCTGCTCAGGCACATCTCTGTCAAGTAAAGGCGATTCAACTGAGGCAGCACAAGGGAACTCTCATCTTGGGACAACAACTGCAGGGAGAACACATATTTTCAGATGAACATGGGAGGGCAGAAGGCTGCCTAATACTGAAGCACCCCCAAACAACAAACCAAATGCAACAACTAGTGCAAGCATTCCTGGGGAAGGCCTGCAGCAGATGGATTTGCATATGGTGATGTCATCCAAGCAGTGGGTCAAAGTTGGCTTCAACCCTCGTCTGCATATGAAAAGAAAAAAGGGATGTGCAGGGAATGGCGGCCTTTTGCGGCGCTTGGATGACCCCTAATTCGCATTAAACATCTCCACCCTCCTTCGGTGTGGGGCTCATGATGGCTATGCCCCAGCCCCTGAAGCATTCAAGCTGATTTCTTGCAGCAGCTGGGCACTGTAACAGCTCCAGAGCTGCTCTGTAAAGCATGTAAAAGGGTGTGGGCCCTGCAGCACTACCTGTAGTTTGCATTGTGCGTTGGAAGGCACAAAGTATACAGACAGGAGAGGTCAGAATAGTGCGCAAGGGCATAGAAGGGAGCGGCTCAAGAAAAGAGAAGTGGAAACAGACAGCAAACTAGGCTGGAGAGAGACCTGAGACAAAGAGATCTGAATTATACAAGAGCCCACCAGGGGAAACACAAATTATGCAGTCAAGTTTCCCACATTTGGGGAAATCACAGGGGCAGCACACCCAGAGTGCAATGGGTGAGCCTTGCCCTGGGAGAAGCACCTACATGATCATAGTATCTCACCTGGCAGGTAAGTAGGAGTTGGGCTAGAGCTGGGGAGGGTCGCAGCTCGGGCACCCCCCTGTCAAGTGAAGGAGATCCAACTGAGGCAGCACAAGGGAACTCTCGAAAGAAGAACAAGGCTAGAGGAAGATCTGAGACAAAGAAATCTGACTTTTACCAGAGCTGACCAGAGGAAAGCACAAACACAGTCCCCCACTACCACAAATAATGCAGTCAAGTTTCCCACATTTGGGGAAATCACAGGGGTCAGCATACCCAGAATGCAATGAATGAACCTCAACCTGGGAGAACAATCTTCATGAGCATGGTATCTCCTATGCAAAATAAGTATGATTTGGGATAGAGCTGGGGAGGGCCGCTGCTCAGGCACATCTCTGTCAAGTAAAGGAGATTCAACTGAGGCAGCACAAGGGAACTCTCATCTGGGGACAACAACTGCAGGGAGAACACATATTTTCAGATGAACATGGGAGGGCAGAAGGCTGCCTAATACTGAAGCACCCCCAAACAATAAACCAAATGCAACAACTAGTGCAAGCATTCCTGGGGGAAGGCCTGCAGCAGATGGATTTGCATATGGTGATGTCATCCAAGCAGTGGGTCAAAGTTGGCTTCAACCCTCGTCTGCATATGAAAAGAAAAAAGGGATGTGCAGGGCATGGCGGCCTTTTGCGGCGCTTGGATGACCCCTAATTCACATTAAACACCTCCACCCTCCTTCGGTGTGGGGCTCATGTTGGCTATGCCCCAGCCCCTGAAGCATTCAAGCTGATTTCTTGCAGCAGCTGGGCACTGTAACAGCTCCAGAGCTGCTCTGTAAAGCATGTAAAAGGGTGAGGGCCCTGCAGCACTACCTGTAGTTTGCATTGACATTGGAAGGCACAAAGTAAGCAGACAAGAGAGGTCATAATAGTGCGCAAGGGCATAGAAGGGAGCGGCTCAAGAAAAGAGAAGTGGAAACAGACAGCAAACTAGGCTGGAGAGAGACCTGAGACAAATACATCTGAATTATACGAGAGCCGACCAGGGGAAACACAAATTATGCAGTCAAGTTTCCCACATTTGGGGAAATCGCAAGAGCAGCACACCCAGAGTGCAATGGGTGAGCCTTGCCCTGGGAGAAGCACCTTCATGATCATAGTATCTCACCTGGCTGGTAAGTAGGAGTTGGGCTAGAGCTGGGTAGGGTCACTGCTCGGGCACTTCCCTGTCAAGTGAAGGAGATCCAAGTGAGTCAGCACAAGGGAACTCTCGAAAGAAGAACAAGGCTAGAGGAAGATCTGAGACAAATAAATCTGACTTTTACCAGAGCTGACCAGAGGAAAGCACAAACACAGTCCCCCACTACCACAAATAATGCAGTCAAGTTTCCCACATTTGGGGAAATCACAGGGGTCAGCATACCCAGAATGCAATGAATGAACCTCAACCTGGGAGAACAATCTTCATGAGCATGGTATCTCCTATGCAAAATAAGTATGATTTGGGATAGAGCTGGGGAGGGCCGCTGCTCAGGCACATCTCTGTCAAGTAAAGGAGATTCAACTGAGGCAGCACAAGGGAACTCTCATCTGGGGACAACAACTGCAGGGAGAACACATATTTTCAGATGAACATGGGAGGGCAGAAGGCTGCCTAATACTGAAGCACCCCCAAACAACAAACCAAATGCAACAACTAGTACAAGCATTCCTGGGGGAAGGTCAGCAGAAGACGGATTTGCATACAGTGATGTCATCCAAGCAGTGGGCCAAAGTTGGCTGGAACCCTCATCTGCATATGAAAAGAGAAAAGGGGTATGCAGGGAATGGCGGCCTTTTGCGGCGCTTGGATGACCCTTAGTTCGCATTAAACACCCCCACCCTCCTTCGGTGTGGGGCTCATGTTGGCAATGCCCCAGCCCCTGAAGCATTCAAGCTGATTTCTTGCAGCAGCTTGGCACTGTAACAGCTCCAGAGCTGCTCTGTAATGCAAGTAAAAGTTTGTGGGCCCTGCAGCACTACCTGTAGTTTGCATTGTGCATTGGAAGGCACAAAGTAAGCAGACAGGAGGAGAAGTCAGGATAGTGCACAAGGGTATAGAAGGGAGGGGCTCAAAAAAAGAAGAAGTGGAAACAGACTGCAAACTAGGCTGGAGAGAGACCTGAGACAAAGAGATCTGAATTATATAAAAGCCGACCAGTGGAAACACAAATTATGCAGTCAAGTTTCCCATATTTGGGGAAATCACAGGGGCAGCACACCCAGAGTGCAATGGGTGAGCCTTGCCCTGGGAGAAGCACCTTCATGATCATAGTATCTCACCTGGCAGGTAAGTAGGAGTTGGGCTAGAGCTGGGGAGGGTCGCTGCTTGGGCACCCCCCTGTCAAGTAAAGGAGATCCAACTGAGGCAGCACAAGGGAACTCTCGAAAGAAGAACAAGGCTAGAGGAAGATCTGAGATAAAGAAATCTGACTTTTACCAGAGCTGACCAGAGGAAAGCACAAACACAGTCCCCCACTACCACAAATAATGCAGTCAAGTTTCCCACATTTGGGGAAATCACAGGGGTCAGCATACCCAGAATGCAATGAATGAACCTCACCCTGGGAGAACGATCTTCATGACCATGGTATCTCCTATGCAAAATAAGTATGATTTGGGATAGGGCTGGGGAGGGCCGCTGCTCAGGCACATCTCTGTCAAGTAAAGAAGATTCAACTGAGGCAGCACAAGGGAACTCTCATCTGGGGACAACAACTGCAGGGAGAACACATATTTTCAGATGAACATGGGAGGGCAGAAGGCTGCCTAATACTGAAGCACCCCCAAACAACAAACCAAATGCAACAACTAGTGCAAGCATTCCTGGGGGAAGGCCTGCAGCAGATGGATTTGCATATGGTGATGTCATCCAAGCAGTGGGTCAAATTTGGCTTCAACCCTCGTCTGCATATGAAAAGAGAAAAGGGGCGTGAAGGGCATGGCGGCCTTTTGCGGCGCTTGGATGACCCCTAGTTCGCATTAAACACCTCCACCCTCCTTCGGTGTGGGGCTCATGTTGGCTATGCCCCAGCCCCTGAAGCATTCAAGCTGATTTCTTGCAGAAGCTGGGCACTGTAACAGCTCCAGAGCTGCTCTGTATGGCAAGTAAAAGGGTGTGGGCCCTGCAGCACTACCTGTAGTTCGCATTGTGCGTTGGAAGGCACAAAGTAAGCAGATGGGAGAAGTCAGGATAGTGCGCAAGGGCATAGAAGGGAGCGGCTCAAGAAAAGAGAAGTGGAAACAGACAGCAAACTAGGCTGGAGAGCTCTTCTGTCTATATTTTGCAAACCTGCTCTTGTCCTCTCCAGCTGCTCCATGTAGATTTGACGTCTGGAAAGGTGCATAACCCACTGACAAGCAGGCACACTCCTGCATGAGTTTTCTCTCTCACTAGCTGGATGATACACAATCATTTGCATGTGCTCCACCTCCGACACACCACCCACCCAACCACCCAGTGACCAGAGCCACCCACAAGCCAACTGGCTCCTTGATTTAATTTGCACAGTGTAGTCATCCAGGCAGCATGTCCTTCTCAATGGAAGGATCTCTGGTTCCATGGAATCTTCCACATTGGAATGCTGCGGAATAAAAAGGATTTAAATATTCAGCTTGCTAGCATTCAATGTACCTGCGGCTTGGCTTTAGCACATGGGTCTTCATCCTGTGGCCCTCCAGCTGCTGTGAAACTACACATCCCAGCATGCCCTGCCACAGTTTTGCTATTAAGGTATGCTAAAACTGAGGCAGGGCATGCTGGGATGTGTAGTTCCACAGCAGCTGGAGGGTCGCAGGTTGAAGACCCATGTTCTAGCATGCCTGTTCTATGATGCATGTACCGTGGTGTCACAATCAGCTTGGAATGGGGTGTCTAGCAGGCATTTGCTGACAGCCACTTGAGGGAGACACACATCAGGAGATGCAGCATATCGGAGGTCTTCGATGCCTTTCCAGCAAATGCACACCACCTGCTGCTGGTCTGGACACAAAACAATGCCCACAATCGAAGTCCCAAAATGCCCAACTACAGGATTCATGTAAGTAGTGAATTTAGGAATGAATTTAGAAGTAGGAAATGAAGTTAGTTCACAAGTACATTCAAATTCAGATCTAAAGTCTAGGTAGGCCTCACGTCCTGGCAGCCCCCAGCACTTATAAATGCCTTGATTAGAGGTAGAGAATTAAATGTAGATAAAAAGTAGACACAAAATAAGACTCCACAGAGCAGTTATCAGGTGTCTTTATCAATTGTTGCATTTAAAAAATCAAGCAATTAGGGAACACAATGTTGCAACAATGTAACCCTATTTGCAAAATAGTACTAAATAAGTTTGTCGATGTAAGACATTTGCAAAGGCGCATCCAAAACACGCTGGAAAATGCAACTGAATCTGTTTTTGGAGGCTAGAATAGGAAATGTGCATCGGTCCTACAAGTACTGAAAGCTCTTCTACCATCTCCCTTTTCTGAAAAGCCATTTAATATATGGTTCCCAGATAGGGGACATATCAGATATTGCCTTTCAAAAGCAGCAAATATCATACCACTTCTATTGCCATCAAAGATAAACATTGATTGTTTTCAGATATTGGATTGAAAAAGCAGTCTTTATTGACATAAAGAAGCAAAAAAACATACATAAACATTACACACATAAGTACTGTGTTGCAGCACAGATAAAACACAATACAAATGCTGTCGGTATAGTACAGTTCAAGAACTACAGCACAGGCCAGCCTACACTATAAATCATGAACTGCACTATACATTTAAACAATACAATAATACAACAGTTAATAAGGCTATGGGTGTGGAGTGTAAGAGGGTGAGGGAATCACAAGCCCGAAGCTTTATTGAAAGACAGACACATATAAAGGGAGGATTAATAAATACAAAGATATCCTTTACTATAGAATGTAGTCCAATCCGGTCTTTCAACTCTTCCACAACTTAAAAACGGATAGTGTTCCCAAGCCTTCCATCCTGGAATATCTTCAGTCTCTCGCCAATGAAGAAAACAATCCCTCCAGCAGACTCTTCAACCACGATACAAGATCACAGCCAAAAGGGCGAGAAGCAACAACACTTGCGTTTAACCAAAACAGCTAAAACTTAGTGGAGGAAAGTGCAGTGCACCAAAACATAAGCTGACACAATCATGGAGAATGCGCCAGCATATATGCTCTTCTATCTATATTTTGCAAACCTGCTCTTGTCCCCTCCAGCTGCTCCATGTAGATTTGACGTCTGGCAAGGTGCATAACCCACTGACAAGCAGGCACACTCCTGCATGAGTTTTCACTCTCACTAGCTGGATGATACACATTCATTTGCATGTGCTCCACCTCCGACACACCGCCCACCCAACCACCCAGTCACCAGAGCCACCCACAAGCCAACTGGCTCCTTGATTTAATTTGCACAGTGTAGTCATCCAGGCAGCATGTCCTTCTCAATGGAAGGATCTCTGGTTCCATGGAATCTTCCACATTGGAATGCTGCGGAACAAAAATTATTTAAACATTCAGTTTGCTAGCATTCAATGTACCTGCGGCTTGGCTTTAGCACATGGGTCTTCATCCTGTGGCCCTCCAGCTGCTGTGAAACTACACATCCCAGCATGCCCTGCCACAGTTTTGCTATTAAGGTATGCTAAAACTGAGGCAGGGCATGCTGGGATGTGTAGTTCCACAGCAGCTGGAGGGTCGCAGGTTGAAGACCCATGTTCTAGCATGCCTGTTCTATGATGCATGTTCCGTGAAGTCACAATCAGCTTGGAATGGGGTATCTAGCAGGCATTTGCTGACAGCCACTTGAGGTAGACACACATCAGGAGATGCAGCATATCGGAGGTCTTCGATGCCTTTCCAGCAAATGCACACCACCTGCTGCTGGTCTGGACACAAAACAATGCCCACAATCGAAGTCCCAAAATGCCCAACTACAGGATTCATGTAAGTAGTGAATTTAGGAATGAATTTAGAAGTAGGAAATTAAGTTAGTTCACAAGTACATTCAAATTCAGATCTAAAGTCTAGGTAGGCCTCACGTCCTGGCAGCCCCCAGCATTTAAAAATGCCTTGATTAGAGGTAGGGAATTAAATGTAGATAAGAAGTAGACGCAAAATAAGACTCCACAGAGCAGTTATCAGGTGTCTTTATCAATTGTTGCATTTAAAAAATCAAGCAATTAGGGAACACAATGTTGCAACAATGTAACCCTATTTGCAAAATAGTACTAAATAAGTTTGTCGATGTAAGACATTTGCAAAGGCGCATTTAAAACACACTGGAAAATGCAACTGAATCTGTTTTTGGAGGCTAGAATAGGAAATGTGCATCGGTCCAACGAGTACTGAAAGCTCTTCTACCATCTTCCTTTTCTGAAAAGCCATTTAATATATGGTTCCCAGATAGGGGACATATCAGATATTGCCTTTCAAAAGCAGCAAATATCATACCACTTCTATTGCCATCAAAGATAAACATTGATTGTTTTCAGATATTGGATTGAAAAAGCAGTCTTTATTGACATAAAGAAGCAAAAAAACATACATAAACATTACACACATAAGTACTGTGTTGCAGCACAGCCAAAACACAATACAAATGCTGTCGGTATAGTACAGTTCAAGAACTACAGCACAGGCCAGCCTACACCAGTGTTGCCAACTCTGAAATGGAAAACAAGCAACCGATGACTGAAAAATAAGCCCAAAACAAGCCCAAACCAATCCTAAAAAGCCCCAAAAAAAGCCCAACTCAAGGTTGTTGTTTTTTTATATATATATATATATATATATATATATATAAACAGACATTATTGTTTGTCTTATTAAAATACATATAATTATTTATATAATCTGCCTTTAAGGTCTTTACAATGATATTTATCAGCACAAAACTGGCTTTTAAAGAATACTGGAATTTTTATAAATATTATAGTTAGAGTTGTGAATTTAAGATACTATGCTTTCATGTTTCCTCTAAAGAAAAATCTCAAGTGAAAATTGCCAACTGTATATACTGTATCTGTGGTCATTTGTATTCACTGTGAAATATTTATTCTATGGAAAGATAAAACAAATAATCTTACAACATCCAACTTTGTACTTCTATTAAATAAATTAAGAGGCCAAATCAAGGTAACAAAACAAAAGATTATTAAGACAATTCAAAATAATAAATGCATATATAAATATTAAATAGTAACTCAATTCAATAAATAACAAAGGAATTACTGAGAGGTAAAGTGCATTGCAGATGGCACACTGTGAGGTAAAGTGCATGGTACACTGTGTGAAGTAAAGTGCATTGCAGATGGCATACTATGTGAGGTAAAGTGCATGGCACACTGTGTGAAGTATAGTGTATTGCAGATAGCACACTGGGGGTCATTCCGAGTTGTTCGCTCGTTGCCGATTTTTGCAACGTAACGATTAAGGCAAAAATGCGCATGCGTATGGTACGCAGTGCGCATGCGCTAAGTAATTTAGAACAAAACTTAGTAGATTTACTCACGTCCGAACGAAGAATTTTCATCATTGAAGTGATCGGAGTGTGATTGACAGGAAGTGGGTGTTTCTGGGCGGAAATTTACCGTTTTCTGGGAGTGTGCAGGATAAAACGCAGGAGTGTCTGGAGAAACGGGGGAGTGGCTGTCCGAACGCAGGGCGTGTTTGTGACTTCAAACCAGGAACGAAACGGGCTGAGCTGATCGCAGTGTAGGAGTAAGTCTCGAGCTACTCAGAAACTGAAAATAATTATTTATTCGCAATTCTGCTAATCTTTCGTTCGCAATTCTGCTAAGCGAAGATACACTCCCAGAGGGCGGCGGTCTAGCGTGTGCAATGCTGCTAAAAGCAGCTAGCGAGCGAACTCGGAATGACCCCCACTGTGTGAGGTAAAGTGCATGGCACACTGTGTGAAGTAAAGTGCATTGCAGATGGCATACTGCGAGGTAAAGTACATAGCACACTGAATTACAAAGGTTTTATGTAAAATGGATATAAGCAAATTCATCTGAGCTGTCTCCATCGTCTATAGAAGCTTCCATGTTATATATTCCTGAGTTGAAGCGCTGAAGCATATTGGTAGTTGGTTTAAAAATCCTTGCAACAAATACCCAAGCGTCTTAAACCATATCTGACATAAAGAATACCACATAAAGTGGTCCTAAATTGCTTCACTGTTGTGTGTCTGGTCAGTGTCTTTGTTGTTGTCATTGTTAAAAACAAATTAGCCCTACTGAATACACACAACCGGCAGTCGGCAACAATAGACATAATGAATGACTCATCATTTCTTTAAGACTCTATTCATCCACAACATCTCACCTACAGTATGTCTGTGTGAGGATCTGTGTTATATGGATGAATGACTAATTATCTCTGGAAGTCGGTATCAGTGATACCTAAAAACAAAAGAAGCCCAAAAACAAGCAGCAAAAAAAATTCTAAGCCCAAAAACAAGCAACAAGCAACCACCCCAAAAAATAAGCAACCAGAAGAAAAAACAAGCCCAATTCCGCTTGTTATAAACTGAATTGGCAACTATGGCCTACACTATAAATCATGAACTGCACTATACATTTAAACTATACAATAATACAACAGTTAATAAGGCTATGTGTGTGGAGTGTAAGAGGGTGAGGGAATCACAAGACCGAAGCTTTATTGTAACACAGACACATATAAGGGGAGGGGCAATAAATAGAAAGGTATCCTTTACTATAGAATGTAGTCCAATCCGACCTCTGTGCTCTTCCACAACTGAAAAACGGATAGTGTTCCCAAGCCTTCCATCCTGGAATATCTTTGGTCTTTCGCCAATGAAGAAAACAATCCCTCCCTCCAGCAGACCCTTCAACCACGATACAAGATCACAGCCAAAAGGCAGAGAAGCAACTACACTTGAGCTTAACAAAAATGGCTAAAACTTAGTGGAGGAAAGTGCAGTGCACCAAAACATAAGCTGTCACAATCATGGAGAATGTGCCAGCATATATGCTCTTCTATCTATATTTTGCAAACCTGCTCTTGTCCCCTCCAGCTGCTCTATGTAGATTTGACGTCTGGCAAGGTGCATAACCCACTGACAAGCAGGCACACTCCTGCATGAGTTTTCTCTCTCACTAGCTGGATGATACACAATCATTTGCATGTGCTCCACCTCCGACACACCACCCACCCAACCACCCAGTCACCAGAGCCACCCACAAACCAACTGGCTCCGTGATTTAATTTGCACAGTGTAGTCATCCAGGCAGCATGTCCTTCTCAATGGAAGGATCTCTGGTTCCATGGAATCTTCCACATTGGAATGCTGCGGAACAAAAAGGATTTAAATATTCAGCTTGCTAGCATTCAATGTACCTGCGGCTTGGCTCTAGCACATGGGTCTTCATCCTGTGGCCCTCCAGCTGCTGTGAAACTACACATCCCAGCATGCCCTGCCACAGTTTTGCTATTAAGGTATGCTAAAACTGAGGCAGGGCATGCTGGGATGTGTAGTTCCACAGCAGCTGGAGGGTCGCAGGTTGAAGACCCATGTTCTAGCATGCCTGTTCTATGATGCATGTACCGTGATGTCACAATCAGCTTGGAATGGGGTGTCTAGCAGGCATTTGCTGACAGACACTTGAGGGAGACACACATCAGGAGATGCAGCATATCGGAGGTCTTCGATGCCTTTCCAGCAAATGCACACCACCTGCTGCTGGTCTGGACACAAAACAATGCCCACAATCGAAGTCCCAAAATGCCCAACTACAGGATTCATGTAAGTAGTGAATTTAGGAATGAATTTAGAAGTAGGAAATGAAGTTAGTTCACAAGTACATTCAAATTCAGATCTAAAGTCTAGGTAGGCCTCACGTCCTGGCAGCCCCCAGCATTTAAAAATGCCTTGATTAGAGGTAGAGAATTAAATGTAGATAAGAAGTAGACACAAAATAAGACTCCACAGAGCAGTTATCAGGTGTCTTTATCAATTGTTGCATTTAAAAAATCAAGCAATTAGGGAACACAATGTTGCAACAATGTAACCCTATTTGCAAAATAGTACTAAATAAGTTTGTCGATGTAAGACATTTGCAAAGGCGCATCCAAAACACGCTGGAAAATGCAACTGAATCTGTTTTTGGAGGCTAGAATAGGAAATGAGCATCGGTCCTACAAGTACTGAAAGCTCTTCTCCCATCTCCCTTTTCTGAAAAGCCATTTAATATATGGTTCCCAGATAGGGGACATATCAGATATTGCCTTTCAAAAGCAGCAAATATCATACCACTTCTATTGCCATCAAAGATAAACATTAATTGTTTTCAGATATTGGATTGAAAAAGCAGTCTTTATTGACATAAAGAAGCAAAAAAACATACATAAACATTACACACATAAGTACCGTGTTGCAGCACAGCCAAAACACAATACAAATGCTGTCGGTATAGTACAGTTCAAGAACTACAGCACAGGCCAGCCTACACTATAAATCATGAACTGCACTATACATTTAAACAATACAATAATACAACAGTTAATAAGGCTATGGGTGTGGAGTGTAAGAGGGTGAGGGAATCACAAGCCCAAAGCTTTATTGAAAGACAGACACATATAAAGGGAGGATTAATAAATACAAAGATATCCTTTACTATAGAATGTAGTCCAATCCGGTCTTTCAACTCTTCCACAACTGAAAAACGGATAGTGTTCCCAAGCCTTCCATCCTGGAATATCTTCAGTCTCTCGCCAATGAAGAAAACAATCCCTCCAGCAGACTCTTCAACCACGATACAAGATCACAGCCAAAAGGGCGAGAAGCCACTACACTTGCGTTTAACCAAAATGGCTAAAACTTAGTGAAGGAAAGTGCAGTGCACCAAAACATAAGCTGACACAATCATGGAGAATGCGCCAGCATATATGCTCTTCTATCTATATTTTGCAAACCTGCTCTTGTCCCCTCCAGCTGCTCCATGTAGATTTGACGCCTGGCAAGGTGCATAACCCACTGACAAGCAGGCACACTCCTGCATGAGTTTTCACTCTCACTAGCTGGATGATACACATACATTTGCATGTGCTTCACCTCCGACACACCGCCCACCCAACCACCCAGTCACCAGAGCCACCCACAAGCCAACTGGCTCCGTGATTTAATTTGCACAGTGTAGTCATCCAGGCAGCATGTCCTTCTCAATGGAATAATCTCTGGTTCCATGGAATCTTCCGCATTGGAATGCTGCGGAACAAAAATGATTTAAACATTCAGCTTGCTAGCATTCAATGTAGCTGCGGCTTGACTCTAGCACATGGGTCTTCATCCTGTGGCCCTCCAGCTGCTGTGAAACTACACATCCCAGCATGCCCTGCCACAGTTTTGCTATTAAGGTATGCTAAAACTGAGGCAGGGCGTGCTGGTATATGTAGTTCCACAGCAGCTGGAGGGTCGCAGGTTAAAGACCCATATTCTAGCATGCCTGTTCTATGATGCATGTTCCGTGATGTCACAATCAGCTTGGAATGGGGTGTCTAGCATGCATTTGCTGACAGCCACTTGAGGGAGACACACATCAGGAGATGCAGCATATCGGAGGTCTTCGATGCCTTTCCAGCAAATGCACACCACCAGCTGCTGGTCTGGACACAAAACAATGCCCACAATTGAAGGCTCAAAATGCTCAACTACAGGATTAATGTAAGTAGTGAATTTAGGAATGAATTTAGAAGTAGGAAATTAAGTTAGTTCACAAGTACATTCAAATTCAGATCTAAAGTCTAGGTAGGCCTCACGTCCTGGCAGCCCCCAGCATTTAAAAATGCCTTGATTAGAGGTAGGGAATTAAATGTAGATAAGAAGTAGACACAAAATAAGACTCCACAGAGCAATTATCAGGTGTCTTTATCAATTGTTGCATTTAAAAAAATCAAGCAATTAGGGAACACAATGTTGCGACAATGTAACCCTATTTGCAAAATAGTACTAAATAAGTTTGTCGATGTAAGACATTTGCAAAGGCGCAAACAAAACACGCTGGAAAATGCAACTGAATCTGTTTTTGGAGGTTAGAATAGATGCAGGATCAAGTAGCTCAATGGGTAGGGTATTTGATTAGAATTCAACAGGTTATAGGTTTGAATCCTGGGTATGATAGTTTGAGGTGTTATTTAATAAAGTATGTTTATATATTAGTCACACATGGCTTACTTGTACAAATGGCATGTCACCAGTTAGTGCTGACTGCTGATATGCCATTTGCACAAACACGCCATGTGTGACTGTATATGCATTTAAGGAGGGCACCCCGGCAATACCACAAACCATTGAGTGTCAAGTATACTAGATATATCTTCATATCTCATGTGCTTTCTCTGAGACCAATCTTGTTATGCCCCTTCCCCACAAGGCATGCGCCTTTTGTCCATATTGCAAAAATGGGGAGGGGGGGGGGGGCATATAATTATCTGTCACAGGGCACCAAAAAGTCTAGTTATGGCTCTGGTATGCATTATGTAATCTGGCAGACCATATCTCCAACACTGGCTGGTTGGAATAGAAATCCGGTTATCTATGTGAGCAAATGACCATCAACGATTTACTCTCAAACACTAGAAAATGGACAAAAATGGTCCCCTAAACAAATTGGTTAAATTTTGGGTTTAACCAATTTGTGTAATGACCATTTTTGACCACTTTTCTAGTGTTTGGGAGCAAATGGTTAATTGACATTTGCTCCTATACATTACCAGATTTTCATTCCATCCATCCAGACTGGATAGATAGCCTGACAGATAATTGTGTAGTGTACGCCCAGGATAACTGTCAGTTGTGCTTTCTTTTATGATGGCACATAAATGGGTGGGCAGATCCAGAGCAAGCACTGCCCACTCATGCATAGTTGTCAACTGATGTGAAGTTCCAGGGGGCAATCTCAGTTATAAAGAAAAGTATCTGGAAATTGTCCCTAGTTTAAAAAAAAATAAAAAAAAAATTGATCAACTCCATTTATTTAGTATGATATCCCAGGTGATAGGATGCCAGCAGTCAGAACAACATACTTTATTAAATAACACATCTCAAACTACCATACCCAGGATTCAAACCTATAACCTGTTGAATTCTAATCAAACCCCCTACCTATTGAGCTATTTGATCCTGCGTAAAAATTGTGAACATTATATAAAGCTATTGGTACTTTGAAAAAAAAAGTATCAGCATTACAACGCAGCAGATCCATGCAGTTTGCAGCCACACACTACATGTATCTGCTCAGCCACAATGCTGATTATTTCTTCACAAAGTACAAGGTGAGCTCCAAACAGAATTCTCTAGCTTAGAATTATGCCAAACCTAGAAGTCGGGCCCCCCACCCTGGGATCCCAGAGAGGGAGGCCTGCACCATCATGCGGCAGGCTTGTCTGTTTTGGAAGCAGGCTGATGGGCAGCCCAGGCTTGCTTCAGTCTTGGCTTGGCAGGTCTGGAAGCATGAGCTTGCTTTGGGTATGCCTGACCTTGGGTACGCTTTACCTTGAGGATGAAAGGGCCAAGGGAAAGTACTTTTAGCCTTCTGCGTGGTAGGAGTCATACTAGGTAGGCAAGCTGTTTTAGCAGTAGCCAGATCAGCTACAATCTTATTGAGGTCTTCTCCAAAGAGAGTGTCTCCCTTGAAAGGAAGCACCTCCAGGGTTTTCTTGGAATCCATATCCACCGACCAGGATCTCAACCAGCTGTATAAAGTATTACCTTGGAACTGGCTCTCCACTCCCCATTATCTGGTTATCATGGCTTCCTCCGCCAGTGTCCAGACTCGCTTGCTGAAGCTCGGCCACTTCTTCCTAGCAGCAGGCTCCTGGATCACTGGGCAGCAGAGGTGCTTGGGAGCCGGAAGGGGGCGGAGCAATCAGGCAGGCAGTTGCAGTGCTGCCCAGCTATCTGTGGTGTGAGAAGAAGCAGGGGCACCCCACCGCTGGCAGTGCTGCAGCTAGCGGTGGTGGCAGCGGCGAGGCTGCTGGGCTGGGTCTTGAAAAAGGTGGAAAGAAGGGTGTTACGGCATGGAATGTACAAACTGCGAGACCCTGCTGGTAGCGCCTTTGTCTATTTAGTAGGAAGGGCACGTAACAGCCGGAGGGCAATGGAGGAAGCCCCTTTAGGGCTGGAGCCCGGCGGCAACTGACTCCGTTGTCTCTGGCAGTTCCGCCCCTGGACTAGAGGAATGGTCAAGAACATGGCAACATTTAATGCCAAAAAATGCAAAATCATACACGTCTCAAAAATACAAAGGCTAACTATAATATTAAGGGCATTATAATGGCAAGAGGAAAGCTATCTAAGTATTACTATTTCAGGTGAGCAATGTAACAAAGCAATAGGAAAGGCAAGTCAGATGCTTGTTTGCATAGGTAAAGAACCAGTAGCAGAAAAAAGTAATACAGGTTGAGTATCCCATATCCAAATATTCCGAAATACGGAATATTCCGAAATACGGACTTTTTTGAGTGAGACTGAGATAGTGAAACCTTTGTTTTTTGATGGCTCAGTGTACACAAACTTTGTTTAATACTCAAAAAGTTAATAAAAATATTGTATTAAATGAACTTCAGACTGTGTGTATAAGGTGTATATGACACATAAATGAATTCTGTGAATGTACACACACTTTGTTTAATGCACAAAGTTATAAAAAATATTGGCTAAAATGACCTTCAGGCTGTGTGTATATGGTATATATGAAACATAAATGCATTCTGTGCTTAGATTTAGGTCCCATCACCATAATATCTCGTTATGGTATGCAATTATTCCAAAATACAGAAAAATCCGATATCCAAAATTCCTCTGGTCCCAAGCATTTTGGATAAGGGATACTCAACCTGTAATGCCACTGTATAGGTCCTTGGTACAGCCACATTTAGAATCCTGTGTTCAGTTCCAGAAGCCATATCTCAAGCGCCTTGAGTCCTGTTGGAGAAAGAGCACTATATAAATAAATAGTATCAAAATTTGTTTCACGGCACCCCTAGGCCAAAGTTTTTTTTATTGAGAAATTCAGAAAAAAATATAAAATTAAGTAAATTGTGTTTATAGCATGTCATCCTCAGGTTCAGTTATGTTGTGAGGGAATGGTTTTGCCAATTTAATAAAGTATAAATAATTTTAATTGGTCCTGGACCACCAAACTATGCTACCAGTGCAAGAACCCCAGTTTGGAAACTACTGCCATAAAATAAACCTTTTTTGTTTTTTTTTAAACTACATGTAATACACCTTAGATCTCAGTTCCTAAAAGGTTTTAAACCCTTGCATACAGTAAACTACACATATTTAAAAATCCTACACCGGGCACAAGTGCTCACGGGCCAATTTCATGGCAGTCTCGGATAGGAGGGCATTGTGGATTCACCAAGGGAATGCTGATGCTGACTCCAAGAAGCCTCTTCAAGATCGCAGGAGCAGAGTCCTCTGCTTCTGCCAAATCCACTGCATGACGCTGGGGCTCTCTTGCAGGAGCCCACACCAGTGGGGGGCACCAGGGGCGGAACTACTGGCAGGGCAGGCAGTGCATTGCACTGGGGCCCCGCCGCACTCAAGGGCCCACAGCCGCCGGCATTACAATGAGTCACAATGACTCATTGTATCATGCCGCAGCCGCACACCAGCGCTCCCGTCGGGTCTGCGTCCTGCGACTCCCGCCGCCCGCCCGCCCGTCGTAACGAACAGATCAGGCCAGGGCACTACGGGCAGCAGCCGCAGCACCAGACACGCTGCCGCCTCTGTAACACACGAAGAGGGAGGAGGGTCGCTTGGAGATGAGAGGAGCAGCGGCACGGGCGGGAGGAGGAGGAGGAGGGAGGTGAAGGAAGGAGCCGCAGCAGCGCTTTGTTACTGGTGGAGGCGCTGCTGCTGCCCCTCTGCTTCACTATAGGCTGTCTTCCGAGAACAGCCTATAGTGAAGCAGAGGGGCAGCAGCAGCAGCGCCTCCACCAATAACACAGCGCTGCTGCGGCTCCCTCCTCCACCTCCCTCCTCCTCCTTCTCTACTGCCCGGGAATCGTCAAGCTGCACGAGGAGCCTGAGCCAGCGGAGAGGGTAAGTATAATTCTTCTTTCTTTCTTTCTTTCTTTCTTTCTTTCTTTCTTTCTTTCTTTCTTTCTTTCTTTCTTTCTTTCTTTCGTCTCTTTCTTTCTTTGTTGGGACTGCCTGCCGCTATGTGTAAAAAGGGGGAATCTGCCTGCCGCTATGTGTAAAAAGGGGGAATCTGCCTGCCGCTATGTGTAAAAGGGGGGAATCTGCCTGCCGCTATGTGTAAAAAGGGGGAATCTGCCTGCAGCTATGTGTAAAATGGGGGAATCTGCCTGCAGCTATGTGTTAAAAGGGGGAATCTGCCTGCAGCTATGTGTAAAAAGGGGGACTGCCTGCCGCAATGTGTAAAAAGGGGGAATCTGCCTGCCGCTATGTGTAAAAAGGGGGAATCTGCCTGCAGCTATGTGTAAAAAGGGGGACTGCCTGCCGCAATGTGTAAAAAGGGGGAATCTGCCTGCCGCAATGTGTAAAAAGGGGGAAGCTGCTTGCCGCAATGTGTAAAAAGGGGGAATCTGCTTGCCGCAATGTGTAACAAGGGGGAATCTGCCTGCCGTAATGTGTAACAAGGGGGATGCTGTCTGCCGTAATGTGTAACAAGGGCACGCTGTCTGCCATAATGTGTAACAAGGGCAAGCTGTCTGCTGTAATGTGTAACAAGGGCAAGCTGTCTGCTGTAATGTGTAAAAAGTGTACGATGTCTGCCATTATGTGTAACAAGGGCAGGCTGACTGCTGTTATGTGAAAAAAGTGTACGCTGTCTGCCGCTATGTTTAACAAGGGCAGGCTGTCTGCCGTTATGTGTAAAAAGTGTACGCTGTCTGCCGCTATGTGTAACAAGGGCACGCTGTCTGCCATAATGTGTAACAAGGGCAAGCTGTCTGCTGTAATGTGTAACAAGGGCAAGCTGTCTGCTGTAATGTGTAAAAAGTGTACGATGTCTGCCGTAATGTGTAACAAGGGCAGGCTATCTGCCGTTATGTGAAAAAAATGTACGCTGTCTGCCGCTATGTGTAACAAGGGCACGTTGTCTGCCGTTGTGTAAAAAAGGGGGATGCTGTCTGCCGTAATGTGTAAAAAGGGGACGCTGTCTGCTGTAATGTGTAAAAAGAGGACGCTGTCTGCTGTAATGTGTAAAAAGAGGAATCTGTCCGCCGTAAGGTGTAAAAGGGTCTCTACCTGGTGTAGTGGTGCTACTGTGCGGCATAATTTGAATAATGGAGACTACTGTGCACCGTTTTATGAATTGGTATTATTTTGTGGCCACACCCCTTAACCACGAAGCCACGCCACTATGTTTTTTTGCGCGCGCCTACGGCGCGCACTGCCCCTGTTTTGCATGCAGGGGTGGGGCTCCAATGCCGTTTCTTGCACACACTGCTAAAATGTCTAGTTACGGCACTGTTGCTAGGTATCCACTTCCCTGAGCAGGCCCCCCTCACCAGATCCTCTCCAGGGGTGAGGGGGTGGACTTGGATGGGATGGGATGGGGGGGGGGCCCAAGCCATTTTGTCGCACATGGGCCCATTGCTCGCTAGTTCCGCCACTGGGGGGCACGTCTAAAACTCTTCAGTCAGTTCTGGATTCATTCGGACCTGGACTTGTGGGTTTTACAAATAGTGTCCCAAGGGTACAAACTGGGGTTTCAAGAAGTTCCCCCTCACCGATTGTTCAAATCAGCCTTAGTCAGCAGGGAGAAGGTTTTTATTCAAGCCTCTTCGTGGTCCCGAAGCCGGACGGCTCAGTCAGACCAATCTTAAATCTGAAATCCCTTAATTTCTACCTAAAGAAATTCAATTTCAAGATGGAATCTCTCAGGGTAGTGATCTCCAGTCCGGGGGATAAAGGAGATTTCATGGTTTTGGTAGACATAAAGGATGCCTACTTACATGTTCCCATTTAGCCACTGCATCAAGCTACCTGAGGTTTGCAATTCAGGATTGTCATTACCAATTTCAGACGTTGCCGTTTGGTCTGTCCACGGCTCCGAGGATTTTCACCAGGGTGATGGCGGAAATGATGGTTCTCCTTCGCAAGCAAGGAGTCACAATTATCCCGTACTTGGATGATCTCCTGATAAAGGCGAGATCCAGGTACCAGTTGGTGCAAAACATCTACTCTCCCTGACAGTTCTTTAACAACATGGTTGGCTCCTAAACTTGCCAAAATCGCAGTTGGTCCTAATAACGCGGTTGTTGTTTTTGGGAGTGATACTGGACACAGAAGAGGTTTTCTTCTAGTGGAATGGCTCTGGAGATCCAGAGTCTGGTCAAACAAATTCTGAAACCAGCAAGAGTGTTAATCCATAAATGCATTCGGTTGCTGGGGAAGATGGTTGCGGCCTACGAGGCCATTCAGTTTGGCAGGCTCCATGCCAGAGTGTTCCAGTGGGACCTGTTGGACAAGTGGTCCGGATCCCACCTACACATGCACCGGAGGATAATCCTGTCTTCCAAGACCAGAATCTCACTCCATTGGTGGCTGCACAGTTCTCACCACCTAGAGGGGCGATGGTTTGGGAACCAGGACGGGATCCTAGGGACCACGGATGCAACCCTCCGAGGCTGGGGAGCAGTCACACAGGGGGAAAACATCCAAGGAAGATGGTCAAGTCAGGAAAGTTGTCTCCACATAAATGTTCTGGAGTTAAGGGCCATTTCATAACTGCAGACACAGTACGCACTGGGATGGGTGCCCAGCATCCTCTACGGACTAAGAGAAAAGGATTTACCAGTAGGTATTAAAATCCTATTTTCTCTAAAGTCCTAGAGGATGCTGGGGACTCCGTAAGGACCATGGGGATAGACGGGCTCCGCAGGAGACATGGGCACTTTAAGAAAGACTTTAGTTTTGGGTGTGCACTGGCTCCTCCCTCTATGCCCCTCCTCCAGACCTCAGTTTGATACTGTGCCCAGTGGAGACTGGGTGCTTTTCAGGAGCTCTCCTGAGCTTTCTGACAGAAAGTATTTTGTTAGGTTTTTAATTTTCAGGGAGCACTGCTGGCAACAGACTCCCTCATCGAGGGACTGAGGGGAGAGAAGCAGCCCTACTCTCTGAGTTGCAAGGTCCTGCTTCTTAGGCTACTGGACACCATTAGCTCCAGAGGGATTGGTACGCAGGATCTCACCCTCGCCGTCCGTCCCTGAGCCGCGCCTTCGTCCCCCTCGCAGAGCCGGAAGATAGAAGCCGGGTGAGTATGAGAAGAAAAGAAGACTTAAGAGGCGGCAGAAGACTTCATGATCTTCACTGAGGTAACGCACAGCACTGCAGCTGTGTGCCTTTGCTCCCATACACCTCACATACTCCGGTCACTGTAAGGGTGCAGGGCGCAGGGGGGGCGCCCTGGGCAGCAATATAAACCTTTTTCGCAAAAATATAACATATATACAGCTGGGCACTGTATATATGTATGAGCCCCCACCAATTTTACAGTTTAAGCGGGACAGAAGCCCGCCTCCGAGGGGGCGGGGCTTCTCCCTCAGCACTCACCAGCGCCATTTTTTCTCCACAGCACCGCTGAGAGGAAGCTCCCCGGACTCTACCCTGCTTATACCACGTTAGACAAGAGGGTTGAAAAGAGGGGGGGGGGGCACATAATTCGCAAATTACATACAGCAGCACTACTGGGCAAACATTAAGTTACTGTTTTATTCCTGGGTTATATAGCGCTGGGGTGTGTGCTGGCATACTCCCTCTCTGTCTCTCCAAAGGGCCTTGTGGGGAAACTGTCTTCAGAAAAAGCATTCCCTGTGTGTGTGGTGTGTCGGTACACGTGTGTCGACATGTCTGAGGAAGAAGGCTATATTAGAGAGGAGCGGGAGCAAATGAATGTGGTGTCTCCGCCGACAGCTGATTGGATGGATATGTGGAATGTTTTAAATGCTAGTGTAAACTCATTGCACAAAAGATTAGACAAGGCAGAAGCTTTGGGACAGTCAGGGTCTCAACCCATGCCTGATCCTATGTTGCAGGGACTGTCAGGGTCTCATAAGCGCCCACTATCCCAGTTTGTTGACACAGATACCGACACGGATTCTGACTCCAGTGTCGATTACGATGATGCAAAGTTACAGCCAAAATTGGCAAAATCCATTCGATTTATGATTATGGCAATAAAAGATGTTTTGCACATCACAGAGTAACCCCCTGTCGCTGACAAGAGGGTACATATGTACAAGGGAAAGAAGCCTGAGGTAACCTTTCCCCCCTCACGCGAGCTGAACGAGTTATGTGAAAAAGCTTGGAAATCTCCAGATAAAAGACTGCAGATTTCCAAAAGGATTCTTATGGCGTATCCTTTCCCATCAACGGATAGGTTACGATGGGAATCCTCCCCTAGGGTGGACAAAGCATTAACACGCTTATCCAAGAAGGTAGCCCTCCCGTCCCAGGATACGGCTACCCTCAAAGCAAACAGGAGATTACCCTGAAGTCCATTTATACACATTCAGGTACCTTACTCAGACCGGCAATTGCGTCGACCTGGGTGTGTAGTGCTGTAGCGGCATGGACAAATGCCTTATCTGAGGGGATGGATAGCCTAGACAAGGATACTATTTTATTGACCCTGGGGCATATAAGAGATGCTGTCCTATATATGTGTGTATGCAAACTACCGGTGGTGCTGCAGGGCCCACACCCTTTTACTTGTCTTGTAGAGCAGCTCTGAAGCTGTTACAGTGCCCAGCTGCTGCAAGAAATCAGCTTGAATGCTTCAGGGGCTTGGGCATGGCCAACATGAGCCCCACACCGAAGGAGGGTGGGGGTGTTTAATGCAAACTTGGGGTTATCCAAGCGCCGCAAAAGACCGCCATGCCCCGCATGCCACTTTTCTCTTTTCATATACAGATGAGGGTTCCAGCCAACTTTGGCCCACTGCTTGGATGACATCACCGAATGCAAATCCGTCTGCTGCAGACCTTCCCCCAGGAATGCTTGCAATAGTTGTTGCATATGGTTTAATGTCTGAGGGTGCTTCAGTATTAGGCAGCCTTCCGCCCTCCCATGTTCATCTGAAAAGATGTGGTCTCCCAGCAGTTGTTGTCCCCAGACGAGAGTTCCCTTGTGCTTCCTCAGTTAAATCTCCTTAACTTGACGAGGGTGTGCCCGAGCAGCCGCCCTCCCCAGCCCTTTCCCAACACATACTTATCTTGCATATGAGATCTCTTGATCATGAAGATAGTTCTCACAGGTTGAGGTTCATCCTGGCCCCGCTCCCCGCTGGAGAGCGCTGATGAGGACAGCAGCGGGGCTTCAGCAGCAGGGTGAGTATGTGTGGCCAGAGACCTCCCTTCCCATGTGCAGGCCTGCAGAGTGTGCCGCGCAGGATGGGGCATGTGACACTCTCCCTCCCTGGGGCTCTTCCAGATGTAGCTCCTCAGCAGTATTTTTCCCGGGCTGCGCGGCGCTCTCCCTGACTGGCATCCGCCCTGGAACACTGCCTTCCTCAACGCAACATCAGCAGGGGGCCCGGGCCTCATCACCATCCCAGGTCTTTCTCATGTATGTATCATGTATGTGTGTGTGATATATGTATGAATCATATATGTTTGTGATATATTATAAGGGCACGGTCGTGCCCTTATATTAAGGCTGAATCGAACAAACGGAATTCTCCCATAGGGAACTTCTGAGATGGGGGCATGGTGTTTGAGGGGCTACACCTCAAAACTGATTGGACGTACTGAGCTGAAATTTGGCATGGGCGTGTAGAATCGTCACCCGGTGCTGCATGCCAAATTTCAGGGCAAAATAATAAAAAATGAGGAATTGGGAGTAACCTAAATTCCAACTGTCAGTTTTTTTCTGTGACTTCCTTTGTGGCTTTTTGACACCGTTTTCCTATAGAGTGAATTAGATATTTTTTGGGAAGGCATAACTCCGGATAGAGGACGAATTAAGACTTGGGGTTTGTTTTACTAGATAGAGTATGCCCCAGTGTAGTGCCTTTTGGGGTTGTGGTTTTTCAGAAAGTTATAGGGTTTTTTTAATTAAGAGAAATATGCCCCATTATAGAGATAGGGCTTTTCAATTTGTTGCGGCTGCGCAGTGGCCGCCAGGAGAGCGAGAGTGAGTGAGGGAAGGGGTCTCGTGCAGGCTGAGGTTATAAAAGTAGCTGCTGGCGGCGGGAAGAGAGCCAGCGGTTCCTGGGTGTGTGCACCTGCGGTCCCTTACAGACTGCAGCGACCCATTAGGACTGTGGAGGAGAGGGGTAGCGGCATAGCAGCCGCAGGCTTACCGAAAGTGCTCACTACTGAGCAATATGGTCCCCTTACCCGAAGTGGGAGCCGCAGCGGGAGGAATAGCTGGAGCTGCGCCGCAGGAGAAAGTCAGAGGACATCCAGAAGAGACATCCGGTGCAGCGCTGACTCCTGACTGACAGCGCTTGCCTACTGAGCGGTGTGGTACCCCCACACCTGAAGCGAGTGCGGGAGCGGCAGCCGGAGAAGACAGCTGTGCTGCACGGAAGAAGTCAGGCAGCAGCGGCAGCACCAGCGGGCTGAGGTGGGGAGGATCAGTATGGTCCCTTACTTGCGGCTCACATTCAGATCCATCCGGCTCCCTTCCCCTCCTCCCCTGCACCCTTAGCAGCCTGCCCCCACCATGTATTCCATCCTGGGGAGGGGGGGGAGACTGGCAACAGTAGCAGTGGCATCGGAGCATAGATACATACTCTGCGGTAGTTACCGGCAGCGGGACGTGCGGCTCATGTTCAGATCCCTCCGGCTCCCTCCCCCCCTGCAACTTTAGCAGCCTGCCCCCACATCTCATTCACCCACCGCCGCAGACTCCTCCCCCACACGGTTATTATAATAAGGCCACCCCCCTACGCCCTTCCCTCCCTGCTGTGTGTCCAGCCACCCCCCCCCCCTCACCTGCTGTGTGTCCGGCCTACCCCCCCCCCCTCACCTGCTGGGTGTCCGGCCTACCCCCCCCCTCACCTGCTGTGTGTCCAGCCACCCCCCCTCACCTGCTGTGTGTCCGGCCTACCCCCCCTCCCTGCTGTGTGTCCGTCCACCCCCCCCTCACCTGCTGTGTGTCCGGCCAACCCCCCCCCTCACCTGCTGTGTGTCCGGCCTACCCCCCCCTCACCTGCTGTGTGTCCGGCCTACCCCCCCCCTCACCTGCTGTGTGTCCGGCCTACCCCCCCCCCTCACCTGCTGTGTGTCCAGCCCCCCCCCCTCACCTGCTGTGTGTCCAGCCCCCCCCTCCTCCTCTGCTGTGTGTCCGGCCTACCCCCACCCCCCTCCCTGCTGTTTGTCCGGCCACCCTCCCCTCCCCTGCTGTGTGTCCGGCCACCCTCCCCTCCCCTGCTGTGTGTCCGGCCACCCTCCCCTCCCCTGCTGTGTGTCCGGCCACCCTCCCCTCCCCTGCTGTGTGTCCGGCCTACCCCCTCCCCTGCTGCGTGTCCAGCCTACCCCCTCCCCTGCTGCGTGTTTAGCCTACCCCCCCCCTCCCCTGCTGCGTGTCCAGCCTACCCCCCCTCCCCTGCTGCGTGTCCAGCCTACCCCCCCCCTCCCCTGCTGCATGTCCAGCCTACCCCCCCCCTCCCCTGCTGCGTGTCCAGCCTACCCCCCCTGCTGTGTGTCCAGCCCCCCCCTCACCTGCTGTGTGTCCAGCCCCCCCCTCACCTGCTGTGTGTCCAGCCCCCCCCTCACCTGCTGTGTGTCCAGCCCCCCCCTCACCTGCTGTGTGTCCAGCCCCCCCCCTCACCTGCTGTGTGTCCAGCCCCCCCCCCTCACCTGCTGTGTGTCCAGCCCCCCCCCCCTCACCTGCTGTGTGTCCAGCCCCCCCCTCACCTGCTGTGTGTCCAGCCCCCCCCCCTCACCTGCTGTGTGTCCAGCCCCCCCTCACCTGCTGTGTGTCCAGCCCCCCCCCTCACCTGCTGTGTGTCCAGCCCCCCCCCCTCACCTGCTGTGTGTCCAGCCCCCCCCTCACCTGCTGTGTGTCCGGCCTACCCCCCCCCTGCTGTTTGTCCGGCCACCCTCCCCTCCCCTGCTGTGTGTCCAGCCACCCCCCCCCCCTCACCTGCTGTTTGTCCGGCCTACCCTCCCCCCCTGCTGTTTGTCTGGCCACCATCCCCTCCCCTCCCCTGCTGTGTGTTCGGCAACTCCCCCCTCTTCCCGCTGTGTTCGGCCACCCCCTACCCCCTCCCCTCCCTGCCGTGTGTCCGGTCACCCTCCCCTCTCTGCTGTGTGTCCAGCCACCCCCCCCCCCTCTCTGCTGTGTGTCCGGCCACCCCCCCCCCAGACACGCAGCGCCTGACACACACAGACATGCAACGCCTGACACACGCATACGCATATGCAGCGCCTGACACACACGCACACACACACACACACAGCACCTGACACACACGCACACACACAGCACCTGACACACACACACACACACACACACAGCACCTGACACTCACACGGACCTGACACACGCGCACACACTCACACGCAGCACCTGACACACACGCAGCACCTGACACACGCACACACAGATGCAACACCAGACACTCACACGGACCTGACACACACGCACACACTCACATGCGGCGCCTGACGCACACGCGGCGCCTGACGCACACGCGGCGCCTGACGCACACGCGGCGCCTGACACACACGCACAGGCAGCGCTTGACACACACGCACAGGCAGCGCCTGACACACACGCACACGCAGCGCCTGACACACACAGACACGCAGCGCCTGACACACACAGACACGCAGCGCCTGACACACACAGACACGCAGCGCCTGACACACACAGACACGCAGCGCCTGACGCACAGGCAGCGCCTGACAAACACGCACACGCACACGCAGCGCCTGGCACACGCAGCGCCTGACACACGCACACGCAGCGTCTGACACACACACGCACCTGACACACACACGCACCTGACACACACACGCACCTGACACACGCACTCACACGCAGCACCTGACATACTCACACGCAGCACCTGACACACACGCAGACACGCAGCACCTGACACACACACACGCAGCACCTGACACACACACGCAGCGCCTGACACACACGCAGACACGCAGCGCCTGACACACGCAGACACGCAGCGCCTGACACACGCAGACACGCAGCGCCTGACAGACACGCAGACACGCAGCGCCTCACAGACACGCAGCGCCTGACAGACACGCAGCGCCTGACAGACACGCAGCACCTGACAGACATGCAGACACGCAGCGCCTGACAGACACGCAACGCCTGACACACGCATACGCATATGCAGCGCCTGACACACACGCACACACACAGCACCTGACACACACACACACACACACAGCACCTGACACTCACACGGACCTGACACACGCGCACACACTCACACGCAGCACCTGACACACACGCAGCACCTGACACACGCACACACAGATGCAGCACCTGACACTCACACGGACCTGACACACACGCACACACTCACACGCGGCGCCTGACGCACACGCGGCGCCTGACGCACACGCGGCGCCTGACGCACACGCGGCGCCTGACACACACGCACAGGCAGCGCTTGACACACGCGCACAGGCAGCGCCTGACACACACGCACACGCAGCGCCTGACACACACAGACACGCAGCGCCTGACACACACAGACACGCAGCGCCTGACACACACAGACACGCAGCGCCTGACACACACAGACACGCAGCGCCTGACACACACAGACACGCAGCGCCTGACGCACAGGCAGCGCCTGACAAACACGCACACGCACACGCAGCGCCTGGCACATGCAGCGCCTGACACACGCACACGCAGCGTCTGACACACACACGCACCTGACACACACACGCACCTGACACACACACGCACCTGACACACGCACTCACACGCAGCACCTGACATACTCACACGCAGCACCTGACACACACGCAGACACGCAGCACCTGACACACGCAGACACGCAGCGCCTGACACACGCAGACACGCAGCGCCTGACAGACACGCAGACACGCAGCGCCTGACAGACACGCAGCGCCTGACAGACATGCAGCGCCTGACAGACACGCAGCGCCTGACAGACACGCAGACACGCAGCGCCTGACAGACACGCAGACACGCAGCGCCTGACAGACACGCAGCGCCTGACAGACACGCAGCGCCTGACACACACGCAGACACGCAGCGCCTGACACACACGCAGACACGCAGCGCCTGACACACACGCAGGCACGCAGCGCCTGACAGACACGCAGACACGCAGCACCTGGCAGACACGCAGCACCTGACAGACACACACACACACAGCACCTGACACAGATATGCAGCGCCTGACACACACACGCAGACATACAGCGCCTGACACACACGCAGACATGCAGCACCTGACACACACATGCAGCACCTGACAGACACACACACCCACACACACACACAGACATGCAGCGCCTGACACACACACACACACACACACACACCCACACACACACACACATGCATCACCTGACACACCCACACACACAGACATGCAGCACCTGACACACACACACACACACACACACATACAGACATGCAGCGCCTGACACACACACACACACACACACACATACAGACATGCAGCACCTGACACACACACACACATACAAACATGCAGCACCTGACACACACACACACACACACACACGCAGCACCTGACACACATATATACATGTGGCATTTAACGCACACACGCACAGCACCTGACACACAATCATATACACTCAGAGCACCTAACACACACATACACTCGCAGCACCTCACACACACTCGTATACACACGCAGCACCTGCCACTCACACATATATACACATGCAGCACCTGCCACTCCCACATACATGAACAGCACCTGACACACACATACACGCGCAGCACCTGACAGTCACACACATACAGATGCGACAGCTGACACAAACACGCTCAACACCTGACACCCACGTGGCAGCTGACGCATACAAATGCAGCACCTGAAATACACACATATACACGTGCAGCACCTGAGACACACACATACACGTACAGCACCTGAGACACACACACACACACACACGCACACACATGCATGTACACGCGCGGCTCCAGGCACACACATACGTACGTACACACGCGGCACTTGACACACACACGTACACGTGCGGCACCTGACACACACACACACAAACACACACGTACGTACGTACGTACGTACGTACGTACGTACGTACGTACGTACACGTGTGGCACCTGACACACACACGTATGCACACGTGTGGCTCCTGACACACACGCGCGTTGCTCCTGACACACACACATGTACGTACACGCTCGGCTCCTGACACACACACGTATGTATACGCGCGGCACCTGACACCTACACGCATGTACGTATACGCCCGGCTCCTGACACCCTCACGCATGTACACGCGTGGCTCCTGGCACACACACACACACACACACACACACGTACACGTGCGGCACCTGACACATACACGCGTGTACGTACACACATGCACAGCACCTGACATACACACATGTAGGTACGCGCCACCTGACACACGCACGACACCTGACACACACGTAAATACGTACGTACGTACGTACGTACGTACGTACGTACGTACGTACGTACGTACGTACGTACGCGCACGGCACCTGACACACACGTACATACTAGTGATGAGTGGGTTCGGTTCGTCGGAATCCGGACCCCCCGAACTTCACCCATTTTACATGGGTCTGAGGCAGGTTCGAACCTTCCCGCCTTGCTCGGCTAACCCGAGCGCGCCCGAACGTCATCATCCCGCTGTCGGATTCCCGCGAGATTAGGATGTCTGCATTCGTGGAAAGGGGTCCCATGTGTAAACATGGGACCCCTTTCAGTCCGTCTGGTCCGGGTGTTCGGTTTGTTGTTTTGCCAAGTACGTGGATTTAATCTGGAACCTGGATCAGGTGAGTATAATTATCTTTTATTTTCAGGTACCCGTGGATTCTACTTGGAGAAGAGGACCGACTGCTTCGTGTCAACATAGGTAAGTATGTGTGTGTCGGCAGGTGTGAAATAAAGTTATACTTTCACGGTGTCTGTGTCCTGTTTTTATTTGGGTATTTTTTCCCCAGTAGAACTACAGGTACCAGCGGGCCCGTTTTTCTCCCGCATGCTGGTACTTGTGGTTCTCAAAGTACCAGCTTGCGGGGGAGGCTTGCTGGGACTTGTAGTACTACTGGAAAAAACAATATTCTTTCAATTTTCTCAAGGCTATCAGCCTCCCATCCGCAGCCCTTGGATGGGGGGGACAGCCTCGGGCTTCACCCCTGGCCCTTGGGTGGCTGGGGGGGGGACCCCTTGATTGAAGGGGTCCCCACTCCCCCAGGGTACCCCGGCCAGGGGTGACTAGTTGGATATTTAATGCCACGGCCGCAGGGCACTGTATAAAAGTGACCCCCGGCTGTGGCATTATCTGTCCAGCTAGTGGAGCCCGATGCTGGTGTAAAAATAATGGGGGACCCTACTCTTTGTCCCCCGTATTTTTTGCACCAGCACCAGGCGCAGAGCCCGGAGCTGGTTTTTTAAAAATACGGGGGATCCCCTGTCCGTTTTTCCCCCGGTTTTTTAGAACCAGGACCGGCTCGAAGAGCCCGAGGCTGGTTATGCTTTGGAGGGGGGACCCCACGCAATTTTTCTTTTCCGGGTTTTTCACATTCCATTTAAAAAAAATAATAATAATAATCTTTTAAAAAATATATAAATAATACTTGTGCCTCCAAAAAAGACAAACCAAGTACCTAATCCCTTCTAATATAAATAGATATGCTATTACCCCAAAAAAAACATGTTTTAAATTTTTTTTATTAGATTCCGCCTGCAAAGTGTGGCGGATTGAAAATGACGAATTTACTGTTTAAAAGCACTGTTGTCGAATTGACAAACTTCAATTGAATATACTTTTGTTGAATTGCCGCATTTGTACCATTGCAGAAAAGTCGAATTTGTCAAATGTCGAATTTTAAAAAGTCGAATTTTGAAAGGATGCAAGAATAGGCCCCGCCCCCTTCACATCAGCCGTCCCCTTCTACCCCTGTACCTTGCTCTCTCCTGTCTGTGCTCTCTCCCGTCTGTAGGACTAGGCCCCGCCCCCTTCTTACCCTCCAGTGACTGCTCTCTCTCACCCATGTAGTAGATAACATATTTATAAGTTGTTATATATTGGAATTCCTCAATATGCTGCCACTTGGCAAAGGAGATGATATTGTGCAAAATAACCGCTCCACACTGGAGCCTTACGTGTAGCTTGCACCAGTTGTTATATGGGGGACCCCTACATCTTTTGTCCCACGTATTTTTGGAACCTGGACCGTTCTAAGAGCCCGGTGCTGGTTGTCTAAATACGGGGAACCCCTGTCCAATTTTTCCCCCAGTATTTAAATAACCAGGACCGGCTCAAAGAGCCCGAGGCTGGTTATACTAAGGAGGGGGGACCTCACGCATTTTTTTTTAACCCATTCAGACCCTTCTCCTTTAAGTTAATGGAAGCCCTGGACAACAAAATTGCATTCATGTCCTCCTCCCTCACCCTTCCCAGTCCCAAACACTCATTTTTTTTTCTTTAAAAATGTTTAATATATAACAAGAACAATGAGCAGGCAGGCAGCGGGCATTGGCGGCATCGGACTGAGATAGAAATTAGTGGTGGAGGGCTGGGTCAGTTGATTGTGGGAGAGTTTGTAAGCCATTGGCGGTGGCAGCGGGTATCGGCTCAGAGGCAGTAGCGGGCATTGGCTAAGGGTCATCGGCAGGATTCGGCGGAAATTATGGCTGTAGTGCCTCACTAGCCACTGACCTCACCGCACGCCACTGTGGGACAGATGTAACATGCAGAGAGAGGTAGATTTGGGAGGGGGAATGTCCTAGCATAACTGTTAATTGCAGTGTAATACTGTAATTCAGCTGTGCAGCATTTGTGGCTAAATGTCAAAGAAGACAGTATTTACCCTGCATGCAAAACAATAAATGTATTTGAACATACCTCCCAACTATACCAATTTTTGCAGGACAGTCACTTTTTTTGGGAATGTCCAGCTAACCCAAACAACCCCTCCCCCCCCCCTGTGGGGGCCGCAGTGTCCCATAGTCATGGGGAAGGGGGGGGGGGGTGGAAGGCTCCCTGTAGCTTGTTGCTCTGCAAATATGCACATTGTGGGTAATTCAGACCTGATCGCTAGGGTGTGTTTTTTGCATCCCTGTAATCAGGTAGTTGCCGCCTACAGCGGAAGGGAAAATTTGCTGTGCAGGTGTGTGATCACATGTGCACAAGAGCTGCACAGCTCAGCACTTACTCAGCCATTGAGGTGACGTCACAAATCCTCCCACAAAACGCTGGGTCCCTCCAGTGTGTTTCCGGACACTCCCTAGAAACATTCAGTTGCCACCCACACAAACACCCTCTTCTTGTCAATCTTCTTGTGATCTCCGGACCGTCGCACTTACGCATTGTGGCGCATACGCATGTGCAGTGCAGACCTGATTGCCCGCTGGGTGAAAATAAATTGAAGCGATCTGGTCTGAATAAGCCTCAATGTCTATTCACGGGAGACAGAGGGGCTGGGGCATGGCCAGCAGCTCACAGAGCACCTATAATGACAAAAATGGGAGACATGGCTCATGATCGCGATATACCTGCGAAGGTACGCCCTCTACTGATTGACAGGCAGAGGCATTCGCATTTTCTGCGGGGCACCCGGAGAAAATGTAGGCACACGCACAGGATGGACCCTGCGTATATGCCCCCATCCTCTTCATAGTTTTTGCGGTTGTAACGCGTATTACGATCCAAACTATGTCTTATATACACGAGCAGTGTGAAAATGGGGGTAATTCGATGGGGGTAATTCCAAGTTGATCGCAGCAGGAATTTTGTTTGTAGTTGGGCAAAACCATGTGTACTGCAGGGGAGGCAGATATAACATGTGCAGAAAGAGTTAGATTTGGGTGAGTTATTTTGTTTCTGTGCAGGGTAAATACTGACTGCTTTATTTTTACACTGCAAATTAGATTGCAGATTGAACACACCACACCCAAATCTAACTCTCTCTGCACATGTTAAATCTGCCTTCCCTGCAGTGCACATAGGTGGTCATTCCGAGTTGTTCGCTCGGTAATTTTCTTCGCATTGCAGCGATTTTCCGCTTAATGCGCATGTGCAATGTTCGCACTGCGACTGCGCCAAGTAAATTTGCTATGCAGTTAGGAATATTACTCACGGTTTTTTCATCGTTCTGGTGATCGTAATGTGATTGACAGGAAGTGGGTGTTTCTGGGCGGAAACAGACCGTTTTAGGGGCGTGTGGGAAAAAATGCTACCGTTTCTGGGAAAAACGCGGTAATGGCTGGAGAAACGGAGGAGTGTCTGGGCGAACGCTGGGTGTGTTTGTGACGTCAAACCAGGAACGACAAGCACTGAACTGATCGCACTGGCAGAGTAAGTCTCGAGCTACTCAGAAACTGCACAGAGATGTCTTATCGCAATATTGCAAATCTTTCGTTCGCAATTTTAAGATGCTAAGATTCACTCCCAGTAGGCAGCGGCTTAGCGTGTGCAATGCTGCTAAAAGCAGCTTGCGAGCGAACAACTCGGAATGAGGGCCATGGGGGGTAATTCTGAGTTGATCGCAGCAGGATTTTTTACGAACAGATGATTTTTTATATAAATTTTAAAATGTTAGTAAATGTGTGTGTTTTTTTCAACCTGGAAGCCCAACATCGATTAAGATCGATCTTAAATAGACCCCTGGGTTTTAAGGATAACCATGGTTGAGTCCAATGGTTAATTCACATTGACCGAAGTTCTAATTAAGTCACCTGTGCTCAAGCATGATATCCTTAAAATCTGGATTGCAATGACAGCATTTGGGAACTATGCCTAAGGGTTTAATTTTTACATTTATCCACTGACAATAAATCTACCTACAATATCCCTGTAACTGTTATGATTACAGTATTTCACTAAATAATTTAATTTGCTGAACCTTCTGTAAAAAGAAATATTAAGATGCTGTAATTCCCAGATGCAGCAAATTTGTTAGCTAGTGGGCAAAACCATGTGCACTGCAGGGATGGGGGGGGGGGCAGATATAACATTTGCAGAGAGATTTAGGTGGGTTATATTGTTTGTGTGCAGGGTAAATACTGGCTGTTTTGTTTTTACACTGCAATTTAGATTTCAGTTTGAACACACCGCACCAAAATCTAACTCTCTCTGCACATATTATACACCCCCCCCCCCTGCAGTGTACATGGTTTTAGCTAATAAATTTGCTGCTGTGATCAGATCTGAGATAAGCCCTATGTATTTGGCACTGGCAAAGGGTTAGAGGCTTTGCTGTAGAGCTCACACCTTTCTTATCATGCATTGTAATATTTCCTATGTCCTGATGTTGTGCTCTCTGCTCCATCCAAGTAAACAGCAATGTAGCGTGGCTATCAAAGAGCGTGAAGATTGCAGATTTCCTGGGATTAATGCTAAAGAATGCTATTATAGAGGCTGCTGCTTTTATTCAAGTGTCACTGGGGTTAAATGGTGTTTTTACCTTAAAAACACAGGTAGAGTAAGAGTATACAGTAAAGTGGTAGAGTGGGAGCATGTAGTGCTATTGATTACAGATTTGATGGAGCTTAAACATGGATAAGGTCCATAGCTATAAGAGTTTATCTTGTGTATCCTTTATTCTTAGTCATGGTCAGATAAGATTAGAAAATACCATTTAAGTGGAAATTTCCTGTTAGCTGTTTTAGCTAAATTGCACCAGTTAAAAAAAAAAAAAAACTAAGCTGCTGTAATTCCTGGATGTTTCCTTACTGCATCAACAGGAAGTGACAAGAAACAATGTAATGTGGAACCGTACAGCAGAAGGGATTGCGGCTACCCCACAATAAGTGCAGCGGAATGTAAGAAGAGGAATTGTTGCTTTGACTGCAGCATTCCCGGGGTTAACTGGTGTTTCTTCAAGTCACAAGGTATGGAGCTGCTGTATAGTTACTCGCAAGTCAGTAGTTGTATGATGCTCACACCTGTTAAGCTGGATACACACAGAATGCCCTACACAGGGGGTGAAATGAGCGCCCCCCCACCCCCCGTACGCTCAGTACACATCACGCTGTGCTGAGCGGGGGAAGAGATGTGTGCTAATTATGCTAATATGTGGCAGCAAATGACAATTGACCATTTGCTCACAAACACTGGAAAACATCCAAAAATGGTCATTTAGATAAATTGGTTAAATCCATTTTATTTAGCTAATTTATCCAAACTACCTTTATTGTATCTTTGTGGGTGAATGATGTGTGGGTCAGTGTTGAGGGTGTGGAGGAGATGGGTAATAGGCACAGCAGGGTGTGGACAGTCAAATAGTGTGCTTAGAGGTTCAGAGTCATTGTATGAGACTCTGGCAACAGTGACTTGATGAGTCTGGTGTCCATAGGGTGGGACGCACTAACCTTTTTATGCTATTGAAATAGTTCTCCTCCTGACCGACGCAGTTCCTTGCTCCGAGGTTGGTGTATTGTCCTGTTGCAGCGCCTCTCCACTGTGGTCACAGTGAGCTGTGTGGTGTTGCTGGCGCATGCCAATCTCCCCCCAACCTCCCTCTGGCATTTCAGACCTACGTACTGTTAAAGCAGATTATTTATCTTATATAATACCCTTTATGAGGTCTAAGAACACTGTACGCTAACTACGTATGAAGTACCGTAAGGGTACGCACGTTGCGTAACAATCGCTTAGCCGTGGTCGAGACGCTCAAGCGTTACGTTCGCTCACGGCCAAGAGATCACTGGCAGGCACGTTATTGGCTGCCGACTACCGTAATGATTCGCTATAGCGATGCGACCGCTCGAGACCACGAGGAGATCACCAGCGGCGCATACGCTCACAATGTAAAACCTTTATATCTAAACCATAAACAGTGTATTATGCAGTAAACCCTTTGTGTAGTGATATGGTGTAAATGCAACACAGTATAACCTTACTAGCTTAAAAGCAGTTTGAGCGTCACCGACGCTCTGAGAATACTTAACTCTATAAGAAATACACAGATACCTGGGCTTAGGGTCCAACGCCTAATATATATATATTTTGAATGATATACTTGCAAAAGAATTAATACAAATACAAATCATACACTACAATATAACATAGACTAACTAACCAGGTAACTACACAGTAAATACAATACAATTAAGTTTAAGAGAAAAATGAGAGAAAGAGAAGAGAGAGAAAGATATGGCCCATAATAACAAGAGAGAAACAGTATGATTACGGAGAAAAACTTACGCACAAAGGAAACGATCGCATGCGCCTCTGGACATCCAGCTCCCGATTTTCAGCAATGATAACCGTTGAAGAGTGAGAGCTGGATGTGATCGGCCTTTCTATTTATGCCCCACACACAATGCAATTCAATGGTCCCTACAATCTCATTGTTCATTGGACACAGGAATTCCTCCTCGCATTATAACAAAAGGTCATAGGTTGATTCATACAGGTGGGCTGTGACTATTTCCAACAGCTCAGGTGGGAGGGAAACTGGGTTTCCCGCCGCATGGGTAATAAAGTGCAAATAAAGTAAATGTTCATAAACTTCTTATGTCCATAACTATTCGCACGAGCGATTGATCTGCTTCAAACCAACACCGGAATATTTCTAATTAAATATTCTTCCGATGGATACTAAACACCACTGTATTACTCCTGTCTGACCCTTCGTATCAAACAAAGAGGGATTTCTCTGTTCATGAACATTCTATATTAACCAAACTTTCAGAATCTATCAAAGGGACCATGATCTAAAAAATACATTATATAGTGAAAATATGTAATGATTGAGTCGCACGCTACGATCACATAAACTCTACCGTAAATACGCATACCGTGCGCCTGCGGGTGCCCGCGACTGTGAGTATGCGCACGTACGGGAGAGCGTACGCATGCACAGCACGGACCTGTGTGAGGTGCAAATATGGTAGTGTGCATAGAGATATTTTTCTGACTTTGACAGTCCACCCTTTGGCAGTCAACAATAACTGCCACTTCCTGAAAACATTTCAAAAAGAGAAAAATATATGTTAGGGGTTAATACATTTACATGGTTGGGTAAGGGAGGAGAGGAGAAGGTAGGAAAAGGGTGTGACCTAGTGAGATAGCAGAAGCATGTGTGTATGAATCCGTGCTTGGGGGTCATGTATCATCGTGCCGTACGTGTTTTAAATCAAGCTTCGAGGTATTGCGAAGTATACATTTGAATTCCTTCTTATCCCGTGGTACGGGTCTGTGGATGGGCTGTCATACTTTACCGAGCTCTTTTCGGCTTTGGTTGTATCAAAATGGGGGAGCACATTGTAGTTGATGATACATGAATGGGGAAGATATGTGATTGCTGATATCTGTGCTTGTATTCCCTATCGACTATGTGTGTCATTACCTGAGGGTTGTAGAAATGAAGAAAAGACATAATTACGGTAAATGCGGTGGTATTCTATGTCAGGTAAATGTACATTCGTCGATTGAGGTCTTGTTTGGTGTCTGTTGAATGCAGTCTTCTTTGTGCTTTTGCTCATAAGGTGCGAGCAAAGCTGTCAATGTCCATAGATTTACAAAAGTGTTGGGCTAGCGTAATTTTAAAATTTCTAGGGAAACTGGGGATCCATGGCATAGTTCATCAAAATCTGTGTATCAGGTTGTCAAAACTTCTTCTTTAATCCATCTGTTGTCTGTATATCGGCTCATCAAATTCCTCGTCCAAGTGGGTCTTTTTACCTTGGAGGAAACGGAAAAACAGGTGAAAGAAACGGACCGTAGAAATCGCATTTTCATCACATCATTGTTTCTACATTTGGGTCATAAATCAAGTCCATTGGAATTACAGTTTCCTCACTCCTTAAACTCATTACCCTAGTACGACGATTGCACCTCATTAAAGCCTGACCGCATCTAAATATCAAACCAATCGTTATGATAACACCTAAGATACATAGGAGAAACTTCCCAACATCCATTATAACTCCTTGGGCCCATTCTCCTAAACCGGAGAACCAATTTCGCGGGTTCAACCATGACACCCAACCAGTCAGCTCATTACTCACAGCAGCAAGGGTGAGATTGTGTCTTCTGCGAAATTCCCACTTTAGTTGGAGAATATCGTCCATCTTTTGGTCTATGACCTCGACCGGGGCCTCGGTGCTATTCGTAATATATGTGCAACATTTCACGCCGTATTGTGTTGCCAGTGTGACACAATATCCGCCTGTTACTGCTGTGAGGTAATTAAGAACCATTCTATGCTGGACTAGTTCTGTTTTGTAAGCCTGAAGTTCCCTTCCAGTATACCTAAACGTGTCATCATACATTTCAGTGATATTATCTAACAAATTGGTGAGCGCAGAAATGTATTTATAATTCAACACTCCTCTAGCGGTGTGAGTGATATCTAACGCGATTAAGAATTGAATCCCGGTGGATTCACTGATCATGTCAGAGGCCGGGTGCTCTGTTCTTTCTATCAGGTGCCGTTTAACGATGTGCTCGTAATGAGTATGAGTATAAGGAGTTTGGGCAATACGGTGTATGTCTTTCATTTTGTCATGTGATACAGTCATTACTTCAGGCAGTACTTTTCCAATATAACACAATCCTTCAGAGTTTGGGGCAAGCCACTTATACGCCTTTCTCCCGCATATGAAATATGCATCATCGGGGAGAACATATGGGACGGAGTAGGACATAACCATATTACACACCTTCCATGTGAAATCTCCTAACCCTAATTCTTCCATCTGCTTAGTACACGTATCAGGTTGTACGATATGTGCACAGTATCCTGGTGATACCTCTCCAACTCTCGTAATCCTATTTCCTAAGGTATACCTATACCGGAAAGATTTTCCTCTACTGGCTATGTGGCGTATAAGCTCTGTATCTGTAGGCATTCTATCTGCTCTGTGTGAAAAGGTCATGGTTTGATTACTCCATGACACTTCCCAATTTCCCGGCTTTCGGGGATTGGAGATGTTAAAACATAATAGGGACCTATCCACATGGTATTGGTGGAGCTTCAAACTAGGAGGGCTGGAGATATTAAACCTCCTGTCCACCGGTCTCCCACCACTTAACTCAAGTACCTCCCCTAACGTTAAAGGAAATGGTACTAGCCCTGATTTGCTATGACCTTGAGGTACTTGAGAACATACCCAACAATCTGTTTTATTTAACACACTACCCACTAAAGAGTGATAGTCACTCAAGGGATGCCGGTCCATATGGATATTAAAACTGGATTGGCATTTCTTTATGCACCCATCCTCAATGACATTGTTACAGAGCCGACAGATACAGTTTTCTTCAGCTAACAATCCTTCACAATTCCTTCTATGGTCAATGCTATCGGATCGTTTTCTGATACTCGCCTTTGCTTGTTGATTATGTTGTTCTCGGAAAACTACGCCTCCATTTCTGTCATCAGAACCCATTCCAGAACCTCTCTCGAACTCCATGGTACTCTCGCCGGAACAGACTGCTCTGGTCAACATCATGGTCAACTGGAAAATCCGGATCACAGTCTCTTGGGGCAAGTCCATCTTGTAGGAGGAAACGGAGAAGAATGAGAAGGGGGAAAAAAATAATTTGAGGGAGAGGGGATGGGAAGTTGGAGAAAAACAATAAAAGGGAACAGGGGATCGACAACTGCTTTTGATCTTGTGGTTCTCGATGCTCAGGTGCCGCCTTAGTCCTCCTGGAACAGACACTCTAGTGATACAACCTCTACCGTCTGTTCCTTATCACAGAACTTCTCTGGATCAACGACCTTCTTACAGTGGGACGAATGAACCCAAGTCTCTCTCTCAGCAACCTTCAATGCTGTAGTGCTAGTCAATAAGACCTGGTATGGTCCTTCCCATCTGTCAATAAGGCAACCTGAGCGTAGAAAATTCCGTATCATTACATAATCCCCAGGTTCAATGTCATGACAATTACTATCTGGTAAGTCAGGAATCACTAACTTCAGATTATCATTTTGATTCCTTAACTGTTTACTCATGTTAATCAAGTATTTTACAGTCACTTCATTGTTACACTTCAAATCATCCTGAGGGTTAATCATAACATGCGGTTGTCGACCAAACAAGATTTCAAAGGGAGACAGATTAAGAGGGGACCTGGGAGTGGTTCTGATGCTGTACAGTACAATGGGTAAAGCTTCTGGCCATGTCAATCCTGTTTCTGCCATCACTTTACTCAGTTTATTTTTAATAGTGCTGTTCACTCTTTCCACTTTCGCACTCGCCTGTGGACGGTATGGAGTGTGCAGCTTGCTATCAATTCCCATCAATTTACACATTCCTTGAAAGATATCACCTGTAAAATGGGTACCCCTATCAATTTCGATAATTCTAGGGATACCATATCTACATACAAATTCCTGCACAATTTTCTTAGCAGTAAACATAGCGGTATTTGTGGCCGCCGGAAATGCTTCGACCCAATTTGAGAAAACATCTATACAAACAAGTACATATTTCAAATTTCGACAAGGGGGTAATTGAATAAAGTCAATCTGTATTACCTGGAAAGGGCCGCCGGCAGGTGGGATATGGGATGGTTCTGTTGGTATTGTTTTTCCGATGTTCTTTCTCAGACAGGTAAGGCATGACATTGCTCTTTTACTCGCATGAGATGAAAATCCTGGGGCACACCAATATGCTCTTACCAACTTGCACATCCCTTCCCTGCCCAGATGAGTCAGCCCGTGAGCTGCCTCAGCTAAACATGGAAGATATGCTCTGGGGGCCACCGGTTTACCTTGTCCATCCGTCCAGAGTCCTGAGGACTCCTGGCCATATCCCTTTGCCTTCCAGACTGCCTTTTCCTGTGTGGAACACAAATTTTGCATCTCACACAACTTCTGTGTGTTGATGGTATTAAATACCATCAGTTGTGTGGTGTCTGTCTGTCTGGGGGTACCAGCTGCTAATTTAGCCGCTTCGTCTGCTCGGCTGTTACCAAGTGATATTGGGTCTTGGCTATATGTGTGTGCTTTACATTTGATAACAGCCACTCTGTCGGGTTCCTGTATCGCTGTTAGAAGCCTTTTTATGTGAGCTGCATGCGCTACCGGTGTACCAGCTGCCGTCATGAAATTTCTGAGGCGCCATAGGGCTCCGAAATCATGGACTACCCCGAATGCGTATCTAGAATCGGTGTAGATATTGGCTGATTTGCCCTTAGCCAATTCACATGCTCTGGTTAGGGCGACCAGTTCAGCAACCTGGGCTGAGTGAGGTGGGCCTAGCGGTTCCGCTTCTATGGTGCCTTAGTCATCTACGACTGCGTATCCAGTACACAAGTCTCCCGAGTCTGACTGTCTATGACAACTACCGTCCGTGTAGAACGTAAGTTCTGCATCTTCCAGTGGGTTGTCACTGATGTCAGGCCTTGCGGTAAAATTTTGGGTCAAATATTCCATACAATCATGAGTGTCTTCATTTGTATTAAATTCTCCTTCCCCACCACTCTCATCCTCCACCCTTTGTGCCTGTCCAGGCACACCTGGGAGATATGTTGCCGGATTTAATGCACTGCATCTCCTTATGGTGATGTTTACGGGGGCCATTAGTGCCAATTCCCATCTTGTAAACCGCGCTGATGAGACGTGTCTGGTTTGGGCAGAATTTAACAAGGCTGACACTGCATGTGGTGTATGAATTGTGAGGTTGTGACCTAGCACGACGTCTTCGCTTTTCGTTACTAGCAATGCTATCGCAGCAACGCTTCGCAAGCATGTGGGGAGGGATCGCGCTACCGTATCTAGCTGAGCGCTGTAGTATGCTACCGGCCTGCTGGCATCACCGTGCTTTTGGGTTAGTACACCTGCCGCGCAACCAGCACTTTCTGTTCCGTATAGTTCAAAGGGTTTCCCATAGTCCGGCATACCCAATGCTGGTGCCTGCGTTAGGCACTGTTTAAGTCTCTCAAATGCTGTCTCAGACTCGTCTGTATGCGAAATCCGATCAGGTTTGTTTGAGGAGACCATTTCCTGCAAGGGTAACGCTAGGATGGAAAACCCTGGGATCCAGTTACGGCAATACCCACACATTCCTAAAAATGTTCTGATCTGTTGCTGGGTTTGTGGCAGAGTCATGTCTCTAATTGCTTGAATTCTATCAGCGGTCAGGTGTCTCAGTCCTTGTGTTAGACAGTGTCCCAAATATTTTACCTTAGTTTGGCATAATTGCAACTTGTCTTTGGAAACCTTGTGTCCTGTGTCTGAAAGATGAAACAGGAGCTGTTTCGTATCCTTCAGGGATGCTTCCAATGAATCAGAACACAGTAGTAGATCATCCACGTACTGTATTAATACTGATCCACTCACTGGTTGGAAAGACTGTAAACAATCATGCAAAGCCTGAGAAAATATACTTGGACTATCTATGAATCCTTGTGGTAATCGAGTCCATGTGTATTGGACTCCTCTGTATGTGAATGCAAACAAATATTGACTGTCAGGGTGCAGAGGTACCGAAAAGAAAGCGGAGCAGAGGTCAATAACAGTGAAAAATTTCGCAGTGGGAGGGATTTGCATTAGGATGACAGCTGGATTTGGCACTACGGGGAATTGACTCTCAACTATTTTGTTAATCCCCCTTAGATCCTGCACTAGCCGGTAACCCCTCCCCCCACTCTTTTTAACAGGGAAGATGGGACTATTGGCAGTGCTGGACGTTCTTACCAGAATGCCCTGTTGTAGCAAGCGCTCTATTACGGGATAAACTCCTAACTCCACCTCTGGCTTCAGAGGGTACTGTGGGATTTTTGGAGCTATCCTACCATCTTTTACTTGTACAACTACCGGAGCTACATTTGCCATTAATCCAGTGTCCTGTCCATCTTTTGTCCAAAGTGACTCTGGTATCTGAGATGTCATTTCTTCTACTTGGGAGGGAGTCCTATTTGTCATAATGGTATGTGACATTAATTTTGACGGGGAGTCTAACATGTCTCGTACTTCCTGAGCGTGATTCTCAGGTATGTCCAAGAATACACCTTCAGGAGTACAATAAATGACGCACCCCATTTTACACAATAAGTCTCTACCCAGGAGATTGGTCGGTGCCGATGCAGCCAGCAAAAAGGAATACTTGGTATGTAATGGCCCTACTGTAATCTCGGCTGGTTTGCTAACAGGGTAGTGCTGGACTACTTCCGTTACCCCTATGGCTGGAATTGTCTTACCAGTGGTTCTCATGCCCACTGTCGAATTTATCACTGATTTGGCCGCCCCTGTGTCTACAAGAAAGTTTAATGATTTACCAGCTACATTGATTGCAATTTCTGGTTCACTTCCAAGGCTTGCAATCAATTTTACTGGCTGCAGATTACAGGTATGGCCACACCCCTATTGGGTATGGTGACCTCCCTGAATCCCGCTGGCAGCAACTACTTGTGAAGGAGTTAGCTGGGAACTACCAGAGGTTTGCCAATCTCTGTTTGGGGGGTATCTTTTTGTTTCCCCTGCATGTGGCTCATAACTCCGTTTCTGCGGACCCTGCTCCCAATGTCGTGTGTCGTGTCGTTGTCTAGGGGGTTGATAAGATTTTTGTACATTTCTCGATCTACAGTCTCGTGCAAAGTGTCCCTGTTTGTGACAAAAATAACATGTTATCACATTTGACTTACCCACAGGGTTTGGTGATGTTAACACAGGCTGTTTTGTGGTCAGGGCCTGTATACTTACTGCCATTAACTTATCACTTTGTTGTTCCCTGTGTCTGGTGATGTTCCTATCGTGATCAATAGCAGCCTCTCTCAAAGTAGCCACAGACAGACCTCGCCAACATGGTTGTGTGGTCTGTACCCTAGTCTTTAATGATTCTTTTAAACCATCCATCAGTACCGATACTGCTACTTCTCGATGGTTTATGTTTGTTTTAATGTCCTCTATGCCTGTGTATTTTGCCATTTCTGATAATGCTCTGTGAAAATACTCTGCAGCTGTTTCTGACTCCTTCTGTTTAATGGAGAATATTTTGTTCCATTTAACTACGGCTGGGAAATACTCCTTTAACTGTAAGCTTATTCTTTTTACATTGTCTTTGTTGTACACATCTGTAAGAGGTACATCCTGATCTAATCCACAGTCAGCTAAACATTGAGTTGCATCAACATTGGAGGGTAAACATGCTCTCAGCAATATCTGCCAGTCTTTGTTGTTGGGCTCTACAGTGTTACCTAGGTCTCTGATGTATTTTTGGCTGGCAACTAAGTCTTTTCTAGGGTCAGGGAATTCAGACACTCTGGTCCTTAATTCCATTCTGGAAAATGGGCTATACATGGCAATGTTCCTCACAGGGGTGACTCCTGATGTGTCAGTTTTCCCATTTGGAACAGCTATTACCCTAACAGGATTAACTCTAACAATATCACTCTGTGTGGGTTCTACAGCCTGTGGTGAAATGGCTTCAGCATAGTGTATGGTGCCGTACTTACCTGTAGATACGACCTCACCTATCCCTCCGCTAGGGGCCCTTGTTACTAATCTCGTGGGTGGAGCTGTGCCTACTGTGGTCTCTGTTATGGTGGCTGCTAGAGAGAGCGCTGAAATTGTTGCCGATTCGTCTTCTTGATCACACTCCTGAGGAAAGTTCAAAACAGGGTACAACTTGCACGGGTTAATACTTGCATTGGTTAATTGGTTAACATTATCTTTAACATTTACACAGTTGCTAAGTGTTTGTGTGTTACACCTTAGTGCGTCATTCTCCGCAACCAATTTCTCTCCCGATATATATGGTGGCGGTGGGGCCGTGGCTATCAGTTTTCTGATTGAGCCAGATCCCGCCGCCTGAGCCAATCCTCTCTGTATGTCACCCTCCTGTTGCCACAACTGCAAATAATCATAATGCTTGATTCGTCTCTTTGCTGATTTAATGAGACATATCCTTCTCCTTAAATTCGTTAACACTTCTGTGCTGAAGCTACCTACTCTTGGGAATTTCTCCCCGTCATGTACTGTCATTCTCTCCCATTCATCACATAAAACCTCTGTGTGTGAACCGTATTTTTCACACATCACGTACCTTGCCGACCCAACTGGTCGGTTCACTGAATCAACCCGAACCGAGGTTGATCGCCCCCTACCTGAACAAGTGGCCCCCATAGTTCGAAGATGTTGCTTTATTCAGCCAACCCTTACGCAAACCAAAATGTTCAAAATAGGCTGACGGTGGCGGTTTACCGAGTACCCCACTCACTCGCCCACGCCGACCAATACGACCTGATCACACCGATATGGTGCTGGCGTACTCGACCCAGGGCCCCTGCGACCTGAACCTCTATTTACTGGAACCTGTGAGGGTGATCCGAAGAACACTTACTCTTTCCAGTAACAATTGGTTGTTGGATAGTTCCTGAGTGAGCAGCGAACTTCCCTTAAAATAAAAAAAATTACACAAATCACGTTAGAATGTACAAATAGCGTTTATGACCTTCGTACACAAATAGTACCGGTCAGGTTTACTAATGTACACAATTACGTGCGGTACAATCGTTCAGCACATAAGCAACTAATCTTATGTACGGAGCGACCAGTGGAATCGAAAATTGCGGCTGCGAATTCCTTCAGCCAGAGCTTGTATGGCCTATATGGGTGTTGCACCAACCCTTTCTTGGTGTTGTGCCTGTGGACTGTATAGCGGACTTCCTTGTCTGCTGTACCTGAACCTGTTGGTCTGCTATGACCTCCTGGTCTGTTACTGTATGACCTCCTGGTCTGCTACACTCTAATGCTCAAATTGTATGTTTTAACCAGGGATGCCTCCCTAGCCACCATGTACGTCACTTACACGCATGTACCTCACGAGAACTCGACTTTTCTTGTGGTTCAACCTGTAAAATTGTATACAACACACTCACTCACCACATGTACACTTTTGTTTCTATTTCTATTTCTGCGCAGAAATTTCTCTTTAGACCAGATGTGTTACAAATTAGGAGAAGGATCTATTAATTTAAATTTCGAATTTAAAATAAATTTGTGCGATTTATCGCCTTGTGTTATTTACCGCGTTGCGCTATTTATCGCGTTGAGAAGCGAAAAAAAAAACTTGTGATTTGAGTTACGTGGGCGTACCCGGACGCTCCGCTGCGTGATATACGCTGCGTGCGTCGGCCTTTGGTTTGCGTACGCAAGTCTCAGTCCTTTGTTAGAGACACGTGTACGCAAAATAAAGATCCACCGTAACACAATTTATACGTTTATCAATGTAGATGATCCTTGATCATCTACCGCGCACCACACTGACTTCGCCTTGTCTCTCAGGCAGAGCTGTGTGTTTGTCTATACTTTAACTATATTACCTTTACTTTTACACTTTGAAATAGCGGCAAATCTCTCTTAGCACGTTTATCAACTATATAATAGCAAACAGGAGAGTGATATACGAAAATACACGAATGAAAAGAAATGCAGATATGCGTGCGTGTGTACGCAAGACAGAAAAATAAACAGTTTTAAAAGAGACTAGCGTGTTGTTCTTACCTCCGGTTCCCGGATTCCTTCAGCACCCTTTACTAAGAGAAGCAGATGCTTATCCAAACAGCACTACGAGGAATATGATCTCCCGCCCTTTGCTGCTGGATAATGTCTGCTGTAATTACCTAGTTCAGATATGTGAAGGACAGGACGAGCCCGCAATTGTTAAAGCAGATTATTTATCTTATATAATACCCTTTATGAGGTCTAAGAACACTGTACGCTAACTACGTATGAAGTACCGTAAGGGTACGCACGTTGCGTAACAATCGCTTAGCCGTGGTCGAGACGCTCAAGCGTTACGTTCGCTCACGGCCAAGAGATCACTGGCAGGCACATTATTGGCTGCCGACTACCGTAATGATTCGCTATAGCGATGCGACCGCTCGAGACCACGAGGAGATCACCAGCGGCGCATACGCTCACAATGTAAAACCTTTATATCTAAACCATAAACAGTGTATTATGCAGTAAACCCTTTGTGTAGTGATATGGTGTAAATGCAACACAGTATAACCTTACTAGCTTAAAAGCAGTTTGAGCGTCACCGACGCTCTGAGAATACTTAACTCTATAAGAAATACACAGATACCTGGGCTTAGGGTCCAACACCTAATATATATATATTTTGAATGATATACTTGCAAAAGAATTAATACAAATACAAATCATACACTACAATATAACATAGACTAACTAACCAGGTAACTACACAGTAAATACAATACAATTAAGTTTAAGAGAAAAATGAGAGAAAGAGAAGAGAGAGAAAGATATGGCCCATAATAACAAGAGAGAAACAGTATGATTACGGAGAAAAACTTACGCACAAAGGAAACGATCGCATGCGCCTCTGGACATCCAGCTCCCGATTTTCAGCAATGATAACCGTTGAAGAGTGAGAGCTGGATGTGATCGGCCTTTCTATTTATGCCCCACACACAATGCAATTCAATGGTCCCTACAATCTCATTGTTCATTGGACACAGGAATTCCTCCTCGCATTATAACAAAAGGTCATAGGTTGATTCATACAGGTGGGCTGTGACTATTTCCAACAGCTCAGGTGGGAGGGAAACTGGGTTTCCTGCCGCATGGGTAATAAAGTGCAAATAAAGTAAATGTTCATAAACTTCTTATGTCCATAACTATTCGCACGAGCGATTGATCTGCTTCAAACCAACACCGGAATATTTCTAATTAAATATTCTTCCGATGGATACTAAACACCACTGTATTACTCCTGTCTGACCCTTCGTATCAAACAAAGAGGGATTTCTCTGTTCATGAACATTCTATATTAACCAAACTTTCAGAATCTATCAAAGGGACCATGATCTAAAAAATACATTATATAGTGAAAATATGTAATGATTGAGTCGCACGCTACGATCACATAAACTCTACCGTAAATACGCATACCGTGCGCCTGCGGGTGCCCGCGACTGTGAGTATGCGCACGTACGGGAGAGCGTACGCATGCGCAGCACGGACCTGTGTGAGGTGCAAATATGGTAGTGTGCATAGAGATATTTTTCTGACTTTGACAGTACGCATGATGGGATCTTGTATGATATGCGCGTGTGCTGTAGAGATGAAAGTGGCGGTGAGGAGGCAGATCGTGAGATGGGGAAACTTTGTGGACTGTTAGCGAAGGGGAGCACTGGGCAATCTGAGTTGCAAAGAGGGCAGCAGAAGAGGTTATTGCATGTGCACTGGTGACAGGTCCATCCTTGGTGGCTAGCCTCAGTGGTAAAGGGGTACATGAGCTAGTGTCCCTTGGTCAGCCATGTACCATGGCCACCTCCCTACCTCCTATATATTCTCCCTAATCTGTCACTTTGTTACGGTCTGCTGCTGGCACTGGTGTATCGTCCTGCAGATGCCGTCTCCGCCCATTGATGTGACTTCCCCCAGAGTTAGCCACACAGAGTGACAGATCTGGGAAAATATATAGGAGATCATTACTTTCACTTGCAGCCTACCTTATTTTTTGCAGCCTAGCATGCTCCTGACCCCTTCTCTCACTAATACTTATACAACATTCATGAACTCATCTTAAGGTTTCTTTATTATTCAGTCACACTGTCTTGTATCCAAACCATTTCCTGTTACATTGCAGTCAAACAATTGAGCTATTTACCCTTGCATAGAAAGGTATAATCTAAGCTAGAGAATTCTATTTGGAGCTCACCTTGTACTTTGTGAAGAAATAATCAGCATTGTGGCTGAGCAGATATATGGAGTGTGTGGCTGCACACTGCATTGATCTGCTGAGTTGCAATGCTAATAATATTTTTTTGCAAAGTACCAATAGCTTCATATAATGTTCACAATTTTTATGCAGGATCAAGTAGCTCAATGGGTAGGGTGTTTGATTAGAATTCAACAGGTTATAGATTTGAATCCTGGGTATGGTAGTCTGAGGTGTTATTTAATAAAGTGTGTTTATATATTAGTCACACATGGCTTACTTGTACAAATGGCATGTCACCAGTTAGTGCTGACTGCTGATATGCCATTTGCACAAGCAAGCCATGTGTGACTATATGCATTTAAGGAGGGCACCCCGGCAATACCACAAACCATTGAGTGTCAAGTATACTAGATATATCTTCATATCTCATGTGCTTTCTCTGAGACCAATCTTGTTATGCCCCTTCCCCACGAGGCATGCGCCTTTTGTCCATATTGCAAAAATAGTGGGGGGGGGGGGGGGGCATATAATTCTCTGTCACAGGGCACTAAAAAGTCTAGTTATGGCTCTGGTATGCATTATGTAATCTGGCAGACCATCTCTCCAACACTGGCTGATTGGAATAGAAATCCGGTTATCTATGTGAGCAAATGACCGTCAACGATTTACTCTCAAACACTAGAAAATGGACAAAAATGGTCCCCTAAACAAATTGGTTACATTTTGGGTTTAACCAATTTGTGTAATGACCATTTTTGACCACTTTTCTAGTGTTTGGGAGCAAATGGTTAATTGACATTTGCTCCTATACATTACCAGATTTTTATTCCATCCATCCAGACTGGATAGATAGCCTAACAGATAATTGTGTAGTGTACGCCCAGGATAACTGTCAGTTATGCTTTCTTTTATGATGGCACACAAATGGGTGGGCAGATCCAGGGCAAGCACTGCCCACTCATGCATAGTTGTCAACTGATGTGAAGTTCCAGGGGGCAATCTCAGTTATAAATAAAAGTATCTGGAAATTGTCCCTAGTTTAATAAAAAAAAAAAAAAAATTGATCAACTCCATTTATTTAGTATGATATCCCAGGTGATAGGATGCCGGCAGTCAGAATAACATGCTTTATTAAATAACACATCTCAAACTACAATACCCAGGATTCAAACCTATAACCTGTTGAATTCTAATCAAACACCCTACCCATTGAGCTATTTGATCCTGCATAAAAATTGTGAACATTATATGAAGCTATTGGTACTTTGAAAAAAAAAAGTATCAGCATTGCAACGCAGCAGATCCATGCAGTTTGCAGCCACACACTACATGTATCTGCTCAGCCACAATGCTGATTATTTCTTCACAAAGTACAAGGTGAGCTCCAAATAGAATTCTCTATCTTAGAATTATACCTTTCTATGCCAAACCTAGAAGTCGGGGCCCCCACCCTGGGATCCCCCAGAGGGAGGCCCGCCCCGTCATGCGGCAGGCTTGTCCGTTTTGGAAGCAGGCTGACGGGCAGCCCAGGCTTGCTTCAGTCTGGGCTTGGCAGGTCTGGAAGCATGAGCTTGCTTTGGGTATGCCTGACCATGGGTACGCTTTACCTGGAGGATGAAAGGGCCAAGGAAAAGTACTTTTAGACTTCTGCGTGGTAGGAGTCATACTAGGTAGGCAAGTTGTTTTAGCAGTAGCCAGATCAGCTACAATCTTATTGAGGTCTTCTCCAAAGAGAGTGTCTCCCTTGAAAGGAAGCACCTCCAGGGTTTTCTTGGAATCCATATCCACCGACCAGGATCTCAACCAGCTGTATAAAGTATTACCTTGGAACTGGCTCTCCACTCCCCATTATCTGGTTATCATGACTTCCTCCGCCAGTTTCCAGACTCGCTTGCTGAAGCTCGGCCACTTCTTCCTAGCAGCAGGCTCCTGGATCACTGGGCAGCAGAGGTGCTTGGGAGCCGGATGGGGGAGGAGCAATAAGGCAGGCAGCCTTTGGCACCCACACACACCCACACACACCCACACACACCATAAAAGAACATATCCCAGTTTAACATAACGCTATGTGGTGCAAGGTATGGAGCTGGTCACTTGTATCAGACCTCTGACATTTGCCTTTTCACCTATATTGCATACTTTTTCTTGCAGGTTGTGTCTTAATTCAAGAAGTGTTCTAAGTACTTCAGCTTAGTATCTTCACTGACCCCTCTTTACCCCACACTACATAACTGACCCCTCTATACCCTACACTACATCACTGACCTTTCTATAACCATCACTGCATTACTGACCCCTCTTTACAGTACACTGACCTCTATATACCTGCTAGTACATCCCTGATGCCTATATTCCCTACGCTACATCCCTGACATCTCTATTCCCTACGCCACATCCCTGATGCCTCTATTCCCTACGCCACATCCCTGACACCTCTATTCCCTACGCCACATCCCTGACACCTCTATTCCCTACGCCACATCCCTGACGCCTCTATTCCCTACGCCACATCCCTGACGCCTCTATTTCCTACGCCACATCCCTGACGCCTCTATTTCCTAAGCCACATCCCTGACGCCTCTATTTCCTACGCCACATCCATGACGCCTCTATTCCCTACGCCACATCCATGACGCCTCTATTCCCTACGCCACATCCCTGACGCCTCTATTCCCTACGCTACATCCCTGACGCCTCTATTCCCTACGCTACATCCCTGACGCCTCTATACAGTACAATGCATTACTGATCCCTCTAGACCATACATCCTCATTACATCAGAGAGTTAGTGAAACACTGGAAAAAATAAGGGTATAAGTGGACTACAGAAACTGATGCTCTAAACAAAGGAGAGAGAGAGAGTAAAGCACAAGGGAAAGTGGGCAATTGGAACACCATAGAGAGAGGAGAGATAGAAATGCCTGAAAAAGTAAAGGGGGTTGGGTATGGCATCCGGCGCTCGGGATTCCAGAGGTCACATGATCCCCAATCCTAATACTAACCCTCTGGGGGGTGGCGGATAGGGATAACCCTCAGGGGGTGGCAGCTAGGGCTACCCCCCCCCCCCCCTCCTAGTGCCTTCCCTTACACCACCTCCCCTGGTCCGACTCCTAACCCTCCCTCCAATACTCACCTTCGGGATGTTGGCTGTCTGTGTGCCGGCACCAGTCTCCCAAGTGGTGTCAGGATTCCAACATCGGTCAAATGACCGCCGGTATACCGTCTGCCAGGATGGTAAATGTATCCTGAGGACAGGTAGTGAGTGTGGAGGGATAGGTGGTTCAGTAAAATGTAACGGCTCAAACTGCGATCATTCACTGATAAATTGATTTATAGCTCTCCCTTTTTAACCATTGCAATTATAAAAGCAATGTTTTTTAAACTTTTAAATAAAGCTTGTTAGCATCCCCAGCACACTGTATATGCTGGGAGATGTAGTTCTCAATATGAAAACATTTAATTACTGTATGAACTCTAATCCCCCAACTGAAACCTGGATGGTGCTCCTGGCAAGTGACATCCTGGCCAATTTTATTTATTATTTATTTATTACCAGTTATTTATATAGCGCACACATATTCCGCAGCGCTGTACAGAGAATATTTGCCCATTCACATCAGTCCCTGCCTCAGTGGAGTTTACAATCTATATTCCCTATCACATGTACACACAGACACATTAACACTAGGGTTAATTTTTGTTGGGAGCCAATTAACCTACCAGTATATTTTTGGATTGTGGGAGGAAACCAGAGTACCCAGAGGAAACCCACGCAAGTACGGGGAGAATATACAAACTCTACACAGTTAGGGCCATGGTGGGAATCGAACCCATGACCTCAGTGCTGTGAGGCAGTAATGCTAACCATTACACCATCCGTACTGCCCAAAGGGGTAGATACGCCCCTGAGGGTCAGGGCCAGCAACAGAAATCTTGGGCCCCAGTACACTGATATCTCTGGGGCCCCCTTAAGCCCCCCTTAACTTGGCAGAGGAATCTTTAAAAAAAAAATGGAGCCTTTGACTCGGACCGTCAGTGAGGCCGGCAGGTGGTTTTCATACTGGGCTTATCCAGCTCTTCGGTGGCGGTGGCAGGGACATTCAGAAAAGGGCCAGCACAGCAACATGCATAATAATGGCAATACAGTATGGACCACAGGGACTGGACAAAGTGATGGGGTAAAAGGAGGGGGGAGGGTTTAATTGGCCTGTTGACACTGCAGCATACTTACGACTGCAAGGGATATAGGACTCTTGAGTTCACGGGCCAATTTCATGGCAGTCTCGGATAGGAGGGCATTGTGGATTCACCAAGGGAATGCTGATGCTGACTCCAAGAAGAAAGGGAGTCTCTTCCCTATGAAGGTGAAGCCTTGTTTGGCGACGGCCTAGTTAATTTGATCTCGGCAGCTCCCGCAGGTAAGTCAACCTTCTTGCCCTATGTTCCCTCTCAACGGATGAAGACGCATCATTATCTACCGCAGTCATTTTGGCCCAATAGATATGCAAGAAGTTAAGATTCCCCTTTCTCTGCAGGTAGAGGAAGGAGAAGGAAGAGGTCTGTAGCCTCTTCAAGATCGCAGGAGCAGAGATTGTCCTCTGCTTCTGCCAAATCCACTGCATGACGCTGGGGCTTTCTTGCAGGAGCCCACACCAGTGGGGGCACGTCTAAAACTCTTCAGTCAGTTCTGGATTCATTCGGACCTGGACTCGTGGGTTTTACAAATAGTGTCCCAAGGGTACAAACTGGGGTTTCAAGACGTTCCCCCTCACCGATTGTTCAAATTGGCCTTAGTCAGCAGGGAGAAGGTTTTTATTCAAGCCTCTTCGTGGTCCCGAAGCCGGACGGCTCAGTCAGACCAATCTAAAATCTGAAATCCCTCAATTTCTTCCTAAAGAAATTCAATTTCAAGATGGAATCTCTCAGGGTAGTGATCTCCAGTCCGGAGGAAAGAGATTTCATGGTTTTGGTAGACATAAAGGATGCCTACTTACATGTTCCCATTTAGCCACTGCAACAAGCTACCTAAGGTTTGCAATTCAGGATTGTCATTACCAATTTCAGACATTGCCGTTTGGTCTGTCCACGGCTCCGAGGATTTTCACCAGGGTGATGGCGGAAATGATGGTTCTCCTTCGCAAGCAAGGAGTCACAATTATCCCGTACTTGGATGTTCTCCTGATAAAGGCGAGATCCAGGGACCAGTTGGTGCAAAACATTGCACTCTCCCTGACAGTTCTTCAACAACATGGTTGGCTCCTACACTTGCCAAAATCGCAGTTGGTCCCAATGACGCGGTAGTTGTTTTTGGGAGTCATACTGGACACAGAAGAGGTTTTCTTCCAGGGGAAAGGCTATGGAGATCCAGAGTCTGGTCAAACAAATTCTGAAACCAGCAAGAGTGTTAATCCATCAATGCATTCGGTTGCTGGGGAAGATGGTTGTGGCCTACGAGGCCATTCAGTTTGGCAGGTTCCATGCCAGAGTGTTCCAGTGGGACCTGTTGGACAAGTGGTCCGGATCCCACCTACACATGCACCGGAGGATAATCCTGTCTTCCAAGACCAGAATCTCACTCCATTGGTGGCTGCACAGTTCTCACCTCCTAGAGGGGCGATGGTTCGGGATCCAGCACTGGATCCTAGGGACCACAGATGCAACCCTCCGAGGCTGGGGAGCAGTCACACAGGGGGAAAACGTCCAAGGAAGATGGTCAAGTCAGGAAAGTTGTCTCCACATAAATGTTCTGGAGTTAAGGGCCATTTAATAACTGCAGACACAGTACACACTGGGACGGGTGCCCAGCATCCTCTACAGACTAAGAGAAAAGGATTTACCGGTAGGTATTAAAATCCTAGTTTCTCTAACGTCCTAGAGGATGCTGGGGACTCCGTAAGGACCATGGGGATAGACGGGCTCCGCAGAGTTCATGATCTTCACTGAGGTAACGCACAGCACTGCAGCTGTGCGCCATTGCTCCCATACACCTCACATACTCCGGTCACTGTAAGGGTGCAGGGCGCAGGGGGGGCACCCTGGGCAGCAATATAAACCTCTTTTTGGCAAAAATATAACATATATACAGCTGGGCACTGTATATATGTATGAGCCCCCGCCAATTTTACAGTTTAAGCGGGACAGAAGCCCGCCGCCGAGGGGGCAGGGCTTCTCCCTCAGCACTCACCAGCGCCATTTTTTCTCCACAGCACCGCTGAGAGGAAGCTCCCCGGACTCTCCCCTGCTTATACCACGGTAGAGAAGATGGTTGAAAAGAGGGGGGGGGGGCACAAAATTCGGCGCAAATTACATACAGCAGCGCTACTGGACAAACATTAAGATACTGTGTTATTCCTGGGTTATATAGCGCTGGGGTGTGTGCTGGCATACTCTCTCTCTGTCTCTCCAAAGGGCCTTGTGGGGAAACTGTCTCCAGAAAAAGCATTCCCTGTGTGTGTGGTGTGTCGGTACACGTGTGTCGACATGTCTGAGGAAGAAGGCTATATTAGAGAGGATTGGGAGCAAATGAATGTGGTGTCCTCGCTGACACCTGATTGGATGGATATGTGGAATGCTTTAAATGCTAGTGTAAACTCATTGTACAAAAGATTAGACAAGGCTGAAGCTTTGGGACAGTCAGGGTCTCAACCCATGCCTGATCCTATGTTGCAGGGACTGTCAGGGTCTCATAAGCGCCCACTATCCCAGATTGTTGACACAGATACCGACATGGATTCTGACTCCAGTGTCGATTACGATGATGCAAAGTTACAGCCAAAATTGGCAAAATCCATTCGATATATGATTATGGCAATAAAAGATGTTTTGCACATCACAGAGGAACCCCCTGTCCCTGACAAGAGGGTACATATGTACAAGGGAAAGAAGCCTGAGGTAACCTTTGAGGGGGTCACACGAGCTGAACGAGTTATGTGAAAAAGCTTGGGAATCTCCAGATAAAAGACTGCAGATTTCCAAAAGGATTCTTATGGCGTATCCTTTTCCATCAACGGATAGGTTACGATGGAAATCCTCCCCTAGGATGGACAAAGCATTAACACGCACAGCTACAGTTGGAAAATCAAATTTTTACCTTATGTTCCCTCACAGCATAAGAAAGCTATGCATTTTCAAATGCAGTCCTTTCGGTCACAAAGAAACAAGAAAGTGCGAGGTGCGTCCTTTCTTGCCAGAGGTAGGGGCAGAGGAATAAAGCTGCACAACACAGCTAGTTCCCAGGAACAGAAGTCCTCCCCGGCCTCTTCAAAATCTACTGCATGACGCTGGGGCTCCACTGGCAGAGTCCGGCCCATGTGATGTCATGCAGCTGCTCTGACCACACCTCCTGTTTCTCCGTTGCCGACCCCATTTTGAAACCGTGCCCCCGCACCGCTCCATCTCCGACTTGGAAATGGAGTGTTGTTGACCCCCCTCCCCCCCCTTCACCGATTCACAGGCAGAGGCGATCGCATTATCTGCGGGGTGCCGCAGAAAATGCAGGCGGATGCGTATGCTCTTAGCAGTTTTTGCAGTTGGATTGCGATCCAACCTGAATCAGGCCCCATTACCTATCACAATGCACTGCGGGTAGTACAAAATGGGGTTAATATAGGAGAAAAAACCCCAGAGCTGTGCTCCTTAACTCCCCCTGGTGGCTAGTGGAGCGGCTGCCCAGTAATCAGTGTCCACGCCAGTGCGCACACGTCCCGCCCCCATCAGCGGCCTCCTGATCCCGGAGGGTGGTGTGTGTGTGACTGACCTTAGGAAGAAACCGGAGCCTCCGCTGCAGTGACCCAGCAACCGGGGCACGGGAGTATACTGCGCCACTGGGAGTGATGGAGCTGCAGTAAAGAAGTCTATTAGACCTAGCCTGCTGCAGCCCTTGTAGATTCTTATGAAAAAAGTTCTTCTTTTCTTGCCAAAATTAATAGCTATGAATAGGCTGCCTGAGGCAGCCCCCTGTTAAGTGGCCTGCAACTGAAGGCACCAACTACAAACTGAGCTCCCTGTTCATGGAAGCGAGGTTATAGAGGAGGGGGCGCTGAGCATCTTGGGAACAGTCAAAAGCTTTGAGCCTGTTGGTGCCTCAGATCAAGATCCTACTCTACACCCCAATGTGAATCCTTGTGGAGTCCAGTGTACCCCACAGAAGAAATGAATGTGTCACACCCATTGGCAGCAACATTAGAATAGCTGCTGATGGGCACAATTGAGAAAGGAAGGGGGGAAAACATTTGAATCCAGCACATATATGTAATTTGAATATGTAATTTGTACCTTCCTACTTTAAAATGTAATGGATGAACCTCACCCTGTGAGAACTATCTTCATGATCAAGAGATCTCATATGCAAGATAAGTATGTGTTGGGATAGGGCTGTGGAGGGCGGCTGCTCGGGCACACCCCTGTCAAGTTAAGGAGATTCAACTGAGGCAGCACAAGGGAACTCTCATCTGGGGACAACAACTGCAGGGAGAACACATTTTCAGACGAATGTGGGAGGGCAGAAGGCTGCCTAATACTGAAGCACCCCCAAACAACAAACCAAATGCAACAACTAGTGCAAGCATTCCTGGGGGAAGGCCTGCAGCAGATGGATTTGCATATGGTGATGTCATCCAAGCAGTGGGCATAGTTGGCTGCAACCCTCGTCTGCATATGAAAAGAGAAAAGGGTCACGCAGGGCATGGCGGCCTTTGTGGGGTTGCGCTTGGATGACACCTAAATCGCTTTATACACCCCCACCCCCCATCAGTGTGGGCTCATGTTGGCCATGCCCCAGCCCCGGAAGCATTCAAGCTGATTTCTTGCAGCAGCTGGACCCAGTAACAGCTCCAGAGTTGCTCTACAAGACAAGTAAAAGGGTGTGAGCCCTGCAGCACCACCTGTAGTTTGCATACACACATATATAGGACAGCATCTCTTATATGCCCCAGGGTCAATAAAATAGTATCCTTATCTATGGTATCCATCCCCTCAGATAAGGTAACCGTCCATGCCGCTACAGCACTACACACCCAGGCCGACGCAATTGCCGGTCTGAGTAAGGTACCTGAATGTGTATAAATGGACTTCAGGGTAATCTCCTGTTTGCGGTCAGCAGACTCTTTGAGGGTAGCCGTATACTGGGACGGGAGGGCTACCTTCTTGGATAAGCGTGTTAATGCTTTGTCCACCCTAGGGGAGGATTCCCATCGTAACCTATCCATTGATGGGAAAGGATACGCTATAAGAATCCTTTTGGAAATCTGCAGTCTTTTATCTGGAGATTCCCAAGCTTTTTCACATAACTCGTTCAGCTCGTGTGACCCCCTCAAAGGTTACCTCAGGCTTTTTTCCCTTGTACATATGTACCCTCTTGTCAGGGACAGGGGGTTCCTCTCTGATGTGCAAAACATCTTTTATTGCCATAATCATATATCGAATGGATTTTGCCAATTTTGGCTGTAACTTTGCATCATCGTAATCGACACTGGAGTCAGAATCCGTGTCGGTATCTGTGTCAACAATCTGGGATAGTGGGCGCTTATGAGACCCTGACAGTCCCTGCAACATAGGATCAGGCATGGGTTGAGACCCTGACTGTCCCAAAGCTTCAGCCTTGTCTAATCTTTTGTGCAATGAGTTTACACTAGCATTTAAAATATTCCACATATCCATCCAATCAGCTGTCGGTGGAGACACCACATTCATTTGCTCCTCTCTAATATAGCCTTCTTCCTCAGACATGTCGACACACGTGTACCGACACACCACAAACCCAGGGAATGCTTTTTCTGAAGACAGTTTCCCCACAAGGCCCTTTGGAGAGACAGAGAGAGAGTATGCCAGCACACACCCCAGCGCTATATAACCCAGGAATACACAGTAACTTAATGTTTGCCCAGTAGTACTGCTGTATGTAATTTGCGCCGAATTATGTGCCCCCCCCCCCCCTCTTTTCAACTCTCTTGTCTACTATGGTATAAGCAGGGGAGAGTCCGGGGAGCTTCCTCTCAGCGGTGCTGTGAAGAAAAAATGGCGCTGGTGAGTGCTGAGGGAGAAGCCCCGCACCCTCGGCGGCGGGCTTCTGTCCCGCTTAAACTGTAAAATTGGTGGGGGCTCATACATATATACAGTGCCCAGCTGTATATGTGTTATAGTTTTGCCAAAAAGAGGTTTATATTGCTGCCCAGGTGCCCCCCCCCCTGCGCCCTGCACCCTTACAGTGACTGGAGTGTGTGAGGTGTATGGGAGCAATGGCGCACAGCTGCAGTGCTGTGCGTTACTTCAGTGAAGATCATGAAGTCTTTTGCCACCTCTGAAGTCTTCTTTTCTTCTCATACTCACCCGGCTTCTATCTTCCAGCTCTGCAAGGGGGACGGAGGCACGGCCCTGGGACGGACGGCGATGGTGAGATCCTGCGTACCAATCCCTCTGGAGCTAGTGGTGTCCAGTAGCCTAAGAAGCAGGACCTTGCAACTCGGAGAGTAGGGCTGCTTCTCTCCCCTCAGTCCCTCGATGAGGGAGTCTGTTGCCAGCAGTGCTCCCTGAAAATTAAAAACCTAACAAAATACTTTCTGTCAGAAAGCTCAGGAGAGCTCCTGAAAAGCACCCAGTCTCCACTGGGCACAGTATCAAACTGAGGTCTGGAGGAGGGGCATAGAGGGAGGAGCCAGTGTACACCCAGAACTAAAGTCTTTCTTAAAGTACCCATGTCTCCTGCGGAGCCTGTCTATCCCCATGGTCCTTACGGAGTCCCCAGCATCCTCTAGGACGTTAGAGAAAATAGGATTTTAATACCTACCGGTAAATCCTTTTCTCTTAGTCCGTAGAGGATGCTGGGCACCCGTCCCAGTGTGTACTGTGTCTGCAGTTATTAAATGGCCCTTAACTCCAGAATATTTATGTGGAGACAACTTTCCTGACTTGACCATCTTCCTTGGATGTTTTCCCCCTGTGTGACTGCTCCCCAGCCTCGGAGGGTTGCATCCGTGGTCCCTAGGATCCAGTCCTGGATCCCGAACCATCGCCCCTCTAGGAGGTGAGAACTGTGCAGCCACCAATGGAGTGAGATTCTGGTCTTGGAAGACAGGATTATCCTCCGGTGCATGTGTAGGTGGGATCCGGACCACTTGTCCAACAGGTCCCACTGGAACACTCTGGCATGGAACCTGCCAAACTGAATGGCCTCGTAGGCCGCAACCATCTTCCCCAGCAACAGAATGCATTGATGGATTAACACTCTTGCTGGTTTTAGAATTTGTTTGACCAGACTCTGGATCTCCATAGCCTTTCCACTGGAAGAAAGCCTCTTCTGTGTCCAGTATGACTCCCAAAAACAACAACCGCGTCATTGGGACCAACTGCGATTTTGGCAAGTTTAGGAGCCAACCATGTTGTTGAAGAACTGTCAGGGAGAGTAGATGTTTTGCACCAACTGGTCCCTGGATCTCGCCTTTATCAGGAGATCATCCAAGTACGGGATAATTGTGACTCCTTGCTTGCGAAGGAGAACCATCATTTCCGCCATCACCCTGGTGAAAATCCTCGGAGCCGTGGACAGACCAAACGGCAACGTCTGAAATTGGTAATGACAATCCTGAATTGCAAACCTCAGGTAGCTTTATGCAGTGGCTAAACGGGAACATGTAATTAGGCATCCTTATGTCTACCAAAACCATGAAATCTCCTTCCTCCGGACTGGAGATCCCTACCCTGAGAGATTCCATCTTGAAATTGAATTTCTTTAGGTAGAAATTGAGGGATTTCAGATTTAAGATTGGTCTGTCTGAGCCGTCCGGCATCGGGACCACGAAGAGGCTTGAATAAAAACCTTCTCCCTGCTGACTAAGGCCGATTTGAACAATCGGTGAGGGGGAACGTCTTGAAACCCCAGTTTGTACCCTTGTGACACTATTTGTAAAACCCACGAGTCCAGGTCTAAATTAATCCAGAACTGACTGAAGTGTTTTAGACGTGCCCCCACTGGTGCGGGCTCCTGCAAGAAAGCCCTAGCGTCATGCAGTGGATTTGGCAGAAGCAGAGGACGATCTCTGCTCCTGCGATCTTGAAGAGGCTACAGACCTCTTCCCTCTTTTCCTTCCTCTACCTGCAAAGAAAGGGGAATCTTAACTTCTTGCATATCTATTGGGCCAAAATGACTGCGTTAGACAATGATGCGTCTTCATCCGTTGAGAGGGAACATAGGGCAAGAAGGTTGACTTACCTGCGGGAGCTGCCGAGATCAAATTAACTAGGCCGTCACCAAACAAGGCTTCACCTTCATAGGGAAGAGACTCCCTTTCTTCTTGGAGTCAGCATCAGCATTCCCTTGGTGAATCCACAATGCCCTCCTATCCGAGACTGCCATGAAATTGGCCCGTGAACTCAAGAGTCCTTTATCCCTTGCAGTCGTAAGTATGCTGCAGTGTCCTTGATATGATCCAACGTAAGGAGTATCCCATCTCTCCAAGATATCTATATCGGATGACGAGGTATTCGACCAATTCTTGAATACTACTACTCACCCATGCGCATGTAATGGCAGGTCTAAGTAATGTACCCGTGGTTACATAACTAGAAATAATGTAGCTTCCTGCATACGATCCGCTGGATTTGTGACAGGGCCCCGTGCAGAAGAGGGGGTGACTCCCACTTTATTCTGTCCGCAGCAGGAAATTAATAAATAACCGGAAACCTTTTGGGGATTTGAAACCATCTTGTCGAGCTGGCCCAGACTTTCTCAAACAGAGATGGAGGAACGTTACATCAGCTTTCATTATATATCTATATATACATACATATATACCCCTTTGTCAGGAACAGCAGGGTCAGTGATGTTAATATGTCCTTAATATCCACAATCATGTACTGAATGCTCCTTGACAATATTGGATCTAATCAGGAAATATTATGGCCGACATAGGAATCAGTATCCGAGTCAGTATCGATGTGTAGTAACATTTTTGCGGGCCTGAGTGAAAAGAAGCATAGCCATGAACATCACATCTTTTCTCTACATCTGTGTCTGGGACACAGATTTATCCAACCTCACTCTGATATTACTGAAACTTTCACCCAGTCAGTTATTGGTGGTGCCAACAGGGCCACCATCATATGTCTGCATTCCTAATATAGTTTCCTCTTGGGAAAAACATTCAGCCACCGACATGTTGACACACATGTACCAAGTACCCACAGACACATCGGCTTATGGGGGAAAGACCTACAGTAAATCTGTCAGAGGGACAGAGAGGATTTTTCAGCTCACAATCCAGCGCCAAAAGTACACAGTCTGGGAAATAATAAACTCTATAGTGATAGACTTGTTACGCTCTATAGATGTGCTGGTGAGGTGAGGAAGAAGCCCCGCCGCTGTAATGGCACGCTTCTGTCCCGCTCAGAAACAAATAATTAATTACGCTGGCGGGGTAAGTACAGTGCCCAGGCACTAATGTCCACTTTTGCCAGCCTTTTGTGAGGAATTTATGCTGCCCAGGGTGCCCCCCTTCCCCACCCACACGCCCTGCACCCTGCAGTGCCTGTCTTTGTGTGGGAGCATGGCGCACAGCATTCCGCTCGCTGCGTGGTACCTCAGAATGCCGTCACTGGAGAAGAAGTCTTCTGTTCTTCTGCTACTCGCCTGTCTTCTGACTTCTGGCTCTGTAAGGGGGTGATGGCAGGCTACGGGAGTGGGCATCTAGGCGTACCTAGCGATCAGCACCCTCAGGAGCTAATGGTGTCCTGTCAGCCAGAAGCAGAGCCATTGAACTCACTAGAAGTTGGTCATACTTCTCTCCCCTAAGTTCCACGAAGCAGGGAGACTGTTGCCAGCAGCCTCCCTGAAAATAAGAAAAACTAACATAAGTCTTTTCAGAGAAACTCAGTAGAGCTCCCCTGTAGTGCATCCAGTCTCACTGGGCACAATTCTAAAACTGGAGTCTGGAGGAGGGCAGAGCCGAAACTAGGGAGGGGCTAGGGGGGGGCATGTGACCCGGGCGCGGGATTTGATAGGGCGCTGGGATCAGCTGGGTCTGACACAGCAGAGAATCTATTGAAGAAAAATGGGATTTGTAGTCACGTGTGCTACTGCTTAGACTTTATGCAGTAGCATAGAGACTACAAATCCCATGAGGCATTGCAGAAAGCTGGCCACGGCTGCTGGATCTAGGGAGTCAGGGTAACGTCTAGTTTCCCTTCCTAAGCAGCGGCGGCAAGCCCAAAAAAGTATACTGCCCGCCCGCACGAGCTACGAATGTGGTCAGCTACTGACCTTTTTCTGGCCCCACACAGCATTGCATTCAGCCCGACAGCACAGTGATGGATGGAAGCAGGACAGCGAGAGACGGAGGTAAAACACACACACATATTCACTGTGACTGGTGTTAACCCCTGCAGCTCATTCAAACTACTGCTCATTTTCACCACTGTGACAGCTACAGATATACAGATATATACAGATATATATATATATATATATATATATATATAATAAAATAGAAAAAAAAAAAAAAAATAAGAAACAAACAAATTCAACACAGATATCCCTCAGACCAGCAGACACCAGTAATACACACATGATAGATAGATATATATATATATATATATATATATACACACACACGCGTGTATATATGTACACAGCCACATACATATATTATATATATATATATATATATATATATATATATTTATTTATTTATTTTGGGGGGGGGGGCGCAAAGTTTCTGTCTTGCCCCGGGTGCCGTTAGTCCTAGTTTCGGCCCTGAGGAGGGGCATAGAGGGAGGAGACAGTTCACACCCTTTGAAAGTCTTAAAGTGCCCATGTCTCCTGCGGATCCCGTCTATACCCCATGGTTCTTAATGTGATCCCAGCATCCTCTAGGATGTATGAGAAAACAAATAACGCACACACAAGGAGGAGAGAACAAAGGAAGCTATAAGGAGGGGAGGGGAGGGGAGGGGGGGGGGGAAGGTAAGGGTAGTAAAGGGACATTGGATAAACTACAACCTTATACATATTCATTAATGTACCAGTAGTTAGAAGTAGAAGAGCTCTAACAGAAACCACAAAGCTTATCTAAAGCCACACCACACTGGATATGCCCAATCTCATTTGATCTTTGAAGCAAAGCAGTATTGGACTTTGTTACTACCAAGCAGTCTCCCATCCATGTATTATCAGATTATTTAGGTGTTTTTAAACTACCAACACCCTTTTCTTGGTACTGTACATTTAATTTTTACACATATTCTTTTATGTACCAGAAGTTAGAAGTAGAAGAGCTCTAACAGAAACCACGAGCTCATCTACAGCCACAGCACACTGGATTTGCCCAATCTCTCCTGATCATGGAAGCTGAGCAGTGTTGGTCCTGGTTTTAGTACTTGGATGGGAGACCACCAGGAAATACCAGGAGCTGTGTGTATTTTTACAATACCAACACCGTTCTCTTGATGCATTCCATTTTGAAACATTGGGGCAGATCTATTAAGCCTGGTGAACTGATTAAGTAAAACAATACAAAAGAATATAACCAGGCGCTAATACATCATCACCATATTCTGGTGATCAAATTACTGGTATTAAAAATTATGTACAAATAATACTGCAATTAATGTATACTTAAGCTGCAGGAGAGAGCTTGACTTGGGGTAAATCAAGTAAAAAAGAACCGGCACTTTAAAGTCTCCGGTAACACTGGAACACTGAACTAATCTCCTCTTGCGCTATAAATAGTATGATATGGCTCAAAGTTCAATAAAAACAAATAAATAATTTCATATATTCTATATTTTTTATTACATATTAAAATATATATACCGGTCTAATAGTTTATTGTAAAATATATATATATATATATATATATATATATATATATATACTTTACAATAAACTATTAGACCGGTATATATATATTTATATGTAATAAAAAATATATAAATACCGGTCTAATAGTTTATTGTAAAGTGTATATATATATATATATATATATATATATATATACTTTACAATAAACTATTAGACCGGTCAAATAAAATCACTAACAATATATTTGCATAGCTATAGGAGGTGGATCTTAGATAAACTCTGTGCACAGAGAAATTTTCAAAAATAAAAATCAGTCCATATATTGGATTAAAAAATCAATTTACCAGCTGTAATTCTCACCCATGTAGTAGATAACATATTTATAAGTTGTTATATATTGGAATTCCTCAATATGCTGCCACTTGGCAAAGGAGATGATATTGTGCAAAATAACCGCTCCACACTGGAGCCTTACGTGTAGCTTGCACCAGTTGTTATAACACGGGAGAGTCCAATGACAGAAGAGACGGTCTCGGGCTGCAGGAACGGCGCTTCAATGGCGCCTGCTGTGCTGAATAATTACCCGACCACAGTCACGGTTGTGTTCTCCCGATCTCCGTTTAGTCCACGGATATTACCGCTAGATGATGGTATATTTTGGGGGTGCAAATAAGGCTGGTATAAGGGTCCAATGACTCTCCCGTGTTATAACAACTGGTGCAAGCTACACGTAAGGCTCCAGTGTGGAGCGGTTATTTTGCACAATATCATCTCCTTTGCCAAGTGGCAGCATATTGAGGAATTCCAATATATAACAACTTATAAATATGTTATCTACTACATGGGTGCGAATTACAGCTGGTAAATTGATTTCTCTGACGTCCTAAGTGGATGCTGGGGACTCCGTCAGGACCATGGGGAATAGCGGCTCCGCAGGAGACAGGGCACAAAAGTAAAAGCTTTAGGATCAGGTGGTGTGCACTGGCTCCTCCCCCTATGACCCTCCTCTAAGCCTCAGTTAGATTTTTGTGCCCGGCCGAGAAGGGTGCAATCTAGGTGGCTCTCCTAAAGAGCTGCTTAGAGTAAAAGTTTGTTAGGTTTTTTATTTTCAGTGAGTCCTGCTGGCAACAGGCTCACTGCTACGAGGGACTTAGGGGAGAGAAGTGAACTCACCTGCGTGCAGGATGGATTGGCTTCTTAGGCTACTGGACACCATTAGCTCCAGAGGGAGTCGGAACACAGGTCTCACCCTGGGGTTCGTCCCGGAGCCGCGCCGCCGACCCCCCTTGCAGATGCCGAAAAGTGAAGGTCCAGAAACGGCGGCAGAAGACTCTTCAGTCTTCATAAGGTAGCGCACAGCACTGCAGCTGTGCGCCATTGTTGCCAGCACACTTCATAGTAGCGGTCACTGAGGGTGCAGGGCGCTGGGGGGGGGCGCCCTGGGCAGCAATGATAGTACCTTATTCTGGCTAAAAATACATCACATATAGCCCCTGGGGGCTATATGGATGTATTTAACCCCTGCCAGGTCTCAGAAAAACGGGAGAAGAAGCCCGCCGAAAAGGGGGCGGGGCCTATTCTCCTCAGCACACAGCGCCATTTTCCCTCACAGAAATGCTGGTGGGAAGGCTCCCAGGCTCTCCCCTGCACTGCACTACAGAAACAGGGTTAAAACAGAGAGGGGGGGCACTTATTTGGCGATATGTATATATATATTAAAATGCTATAAGGGAAAAACACTTCTATAAAGGTTGTCCCTGTATAATTATAGCGTTTTTGGTGTGTGCTGGCAAACTCTCCCTCTGTCTCCCCAAAGGGCTAGTGGGGTCCTGTCCTCTATCAGAGCATTCCCTGTGTGTGTGCTGTGTGTCGGTACGTGTGTGTCGACATGTATGAGTACGATGTTGGTGAGGAGGCGGAGCAATTGCCTGAAATGGTGATGTCACTCTCTAGGGAGTCGACACCGGAATGGATGACTTATTTAAGGAATTACGTGATAATGTCAACACGCTGCAAGGTCGGTTGACGACATGAGACGGCCGGCAAACAAATTAGTACCTGTCCAGACGTCTCAAACACCGTCAGGGGCTGTAAAACGCTCATTTACCTCAGTCGGTCGACACAGACACGGACACTGACTCCAGTGTCGACGGTGAAGAAACAAACGTATTTTCCTTTAGGGCCACACGTTACATGTTAAGGGCAATGAAGGAGGTGTTACATAATTCTGATACTACAAGTACCACAAGAAGGGTATTATGTGGGGTGTGAAAAAACTACTTGTAGTTTTTCCTGAATCAGATAAATTAAATGAAGTGTGTGATGATGCGTGGGTTTCCCCCGATAGAAAATTATTGGCGGTATACCCTTTCCCGCCAGAAGTTAGGGCGCGTTGGAAAACACCCTTTAGGGTGGATAAGGCGCTCACACGCTTATCAAAACAAGTGGCGGTACCGTCTCCAGATAGGGCCGCCCTCAAGGAGCCAGCTGAGAGGCTGGAAAATATCCTAAAAAGGTATATACACACATACTGGTGTTATACTGCGACCAGCGATCGCCTCAGCCTGGATGTGCAGCGCTGGGGTGGCTTGGTCGGATTCCCTGACTGAAAATATTGATACCCTTGACAGGGACAGTATTTTATTGACTATAGAGCATTTAAAGGATGCATTTCTATATATGCGAGATGCACAGAGGGATATTTGCACTCTGGCATCAAGAGTAAGTGCGATGTCCATATCTGCCAGAAGATGTTTATGGACACGACAGTGGTCAGGTGATGCAGATTCCAAACGGCACATGGAAGTATTGCCGTATAAAGGGAAGGAGTTATTTGGGGTCGGTCCATCGGACCTGGTGGCCTCGGCAACAGCTGGAAAATCCACCTTTTTTACCCCAAATCACATCTCAGCAGAAAGACACCGTCTTTTCAGCCTCAGTCCTTTCGTCCCCATAAGGGCAAGCAGGCAAAAGGCCAGTCATATCTGCCCAGGGATAGAGGAAAGGGAAGAAGACTGCAGCAGGCAGCCCATTCCCAGGAACAGAAGCCCTCCACAGCTTCTGCCAAGTCCTCAGCATGACGCTAGGGCCGTACAAGCGGACTCAAGTGCGGTGGGGGGTCGTCTCAAGAGTTTCAGCGCGTAGTGGGCTCACTCGCAAGTGGACCCCTGGATCCTACAAGTAGTATCCCAGGGGTACAGACTGGAAATTCGGGACGTCTCCCCCTCGCAGGCTCCTGATGTCTGCTTTACCAACGTCTTCCTCCGACAGGGAGGCAGTATTGGAAACAAGTCACAAGCTGTATTCCCAGCAGGTGATAATCAAAGTACCCCTCCTACAACAAGGAAAGGGGTATTATTCCACACTATATTGTGGTACTGAAGCCAGACGGCTCGGTGAGACCTATTCTAAATGGGAAATCTTTGAACACTTACATACAAAGGTTCAAATCAAGATGGAGTCACTCAGAGCAGTGATAGCGAACCAGGAAGAAGGGGACTATATGGTGTCCCTGGACATCAAGGATGCTTACCTCCATGTCCCAAATTGCCCTATTCACCAAGGGTACCTCAGGTTCGTGGTACGGAACTGTCACTATCAGTTTCAGACGCTGCCGTTTGGATTGTCCACGGCACCTCGGGTCTTTACCAAAGTAATGGCCGAAATGATGATTCTTCTTCAAAGAAAAGGCGTCTTAATTATCCCTTACTTGGACGATCTCCTGATAAGGGCAAGGTCCAGAGAACAGTTGGAAGTCGGAGTAGCACTATCTCAAGTAGTTCTACGACAGCACGGGTGGATTCTAAATATCCAAAATCGCAGCCGTTTCCGACGACACGTCTGCTGTTCCTAGGGATGGTTCTGGACACAGTCCAGAAAAAGGTGTTTCTCCCGGAGGAGAAAGCCAGGGAGTTATCCGAGCTAGTCAGGAACCTCCTAAAACCAGGAAAAGTGTCAGTGCATCATTGCACAAGAGTCCTGGGAAAAATGGTGGCTTATTACGAAGCGATTCCATTCGGCAGATTCCACGCAAGAACTTTTCAGTGGGATCTGCTGGACAAATGGTCCGGATCGCATTTTCAGATGCATCAGCGGATAACCCTATCTCATAGGACAAGGGTGTCTCTCCTGTGGTGGTTACAGAGTGCTCATCTTCTAGAGGGCCGCAGATTCGGCATTCAGGATTGGATGCTGGTGACCACGGAGGCCAGCCTGAGAGGCTGGGGAGCAGTCACACAGGGAAAAAATTTCCAGGGAGTGTGATCAAGTCTGGAGATTTTTCTCCACATAAATATACTGGAGCTAAGGGCAATTTACAATGCTCTAAGCTTAGCAAGACCTCTGCTTCAAGGTCAGCCGGTATTGATCCAGTGGGACAACATCACGGCAGTCGCCCACGTAAACAGACAGGGCGGCACAAGAAGCAGGAGGGCAATGGCAGAAACTGCAAGGATTTTTCGCTGGGCGGAAAATCATGTGATAGCACTGTCAGCAGTGTTCATTCCGGGAGTGGACAACTGGGAAGCAGACTTCCTCAGCAGGCACAACCTCCACCCGGGAGAGTGGGGACTTCATCGGGAAGTCTTCCACATGATTGTGAACCGTTGGAAAAGACCAAAGGTGGACATGATGGCGTCCCGCCTGAACAAAAAACTGGACAAGTATTGCGCCAGGTCAAAAGACCCTCAGGCAATAGCTGTGGACGTTCTGGTAACACCGTGGGTGTACCAGTCGATGTATGTCTTCCCTCCTCTGCTTCTCATACCCAAGGTATTGAGAATTATAAGACGTAGAGGAGTAAGAACTATACTCGTGGCTCCGGATTGGCCAAGAAGGACTTGGTACCCGGAACTTAAAGAGATGCTCACAGAGGACTCATGGCCTCTGCCGCTAAGAAGGGACTTGCTTCAGCAAGTACCATGTCTGTTCCAAGACTTACCGCGGCTGCATTTGACGGCATGGCGGTTGAACGCCGGATCCTAAGGGAAAAAAGGCATTCCGGAAGAGGTCATTCCTACCCTGGTCAAAGCCAGGAAGGAGGTGACCGCACAACATTATCACCACATGTGGCGAAAATATGTTGCGTGGTGTGAGGCCAGGAAGGCCCCATGAAGAAATTTCAACTCGGTCGTTTCCTGCATTTCATGCAAACAGGAGTGTCTATGGGCCTCAAATTGGGGTCCATTAAGGTTAAAATTTCGGCCCTGTCGATTTTCTTCCAGAAAGAATTGGCTTCAGTTCCTGAAGTCCAGAAGTTTGTCAAGGGAGTACTGCATATACAACCCCCTTTTGTGCCTCCAGTGGCACTGTGGGATCTCAACGTAGTTCTGGGATTCCTAAAATCACATTGGTTTAAACCGCTCAAATCTGTGGATTTGAAATATCTCACAGGGAAAGTGACCATGCTGTTGGCCCTGGCCTCGGCCAGGCGAGTGTCAGAATTGGCGGCGTTTGTCTCAAAAAGCCCATATCTGATTGTCCATTCGGACAGGGCAGAGCTGCGGACTCATCCCCAGTTTCTCCCTAAGGTGGTGTCAGTGTTTCACCCGAACCAGCTTATTGTGGTACCTGCGGCTACTAGGGACTTGGAGGACTCCAAGTTGCTAGATGTTGTCAGGGCCCTGAAAATATAGTTTCCAGGACGGCTGGAGTCAGGAAGACTGACTTGCTGTTATCCTGTATGCACCCAACAAACTGGGTGCTCTTGCTTCTAAGCAGTCGATTGCTAGTTGGATGTGCAGTACAATTCAGCTTGCACATTCTGTGGCAGGCCTGCCACAGCCAAAATATGTAAATGCCCATTCCACAAGAAAGGTGGGCTCATCTTGGGCGGCTGCCCGAGGGGTCTCGGCTTTACAACTTTGCCGAGCTCATACTTGGTCAGGGGCACACCCTGACTGAGGAAGACCTGGAGTTCTCTCATTCGGTGCTGCAGAGTCATCCGCACTCTCCCGCCCGTTTGGAAGCTTTGGTATAATCCCCATGGTCCTGACGGAGTCCCCAGCATCCACTTAGGACGTCAGAGAAAATAAGAATTTACTTACCGATAATTCTACTTCTCGTAGTCCGTAGTGGATGCTGGGCGCCCATCCCAAGTGCGGATTGTCTGCAATACTTGTACATAGTTATTGTTACAAAAATCAGGTTATTATTGTTGTGAGCCATCTTGTCAGAGGCTCCGCTGTTATCATGCTGTTACCTGGGTTCAGATCACAGGTTGTACAGTGTGATTGGTGTGGCTGGTATGAGTCTTACCCGGGATTTAAGATCCTTCCTTATTGTGTACGCTCGTCCGGGCACAGTATCCTAACTGAGGCTTGGAGGAGGGTCATAGGGGGAGGAGCCAGTGCACACCACCTGATCCTAAAGCTTTTACTTTTGTGCCCTGTCTCCTGCGGAGCCGCTATTCCCCATGGTCCTGACGGAGTCCCCAGCATCCACTACGGACTACGAGAAATAGAATTATCGGTAAGTAAATTCTTATTTTTTTAATCCAATATATGGACTGATTTTTATTTTTGAAAATTTCTCTGTGCACAGAGTTTATCTAAGATCCACCTCCTATAGCTATGCAAATATATTGTTAGTGATTTTATTTGACCGGTCTAATAGTTTATTGTAAAGTATATGTATATATATATGTGTATATATATATATATATACATATATATATATATATATATATATATATATATATATTATATGTAATAAAAAATATAGAATATATGAAATTATTTATTTGTTTCTATTGAACTTTGAGCCATATCATACTATTTATAGCGCAAGAGGAGATTAGTTCAGTGAACTGATAAAGTGCAAGGTGATAAAGTACAAGCCAGTCTGCTCCTAACTGTCATTTTTCAAACCCAGCCTGTGACATGGCAATTAGGAGCTGATTGGCTGGTACTTTATCACCATGCAAATTATCATTTCACCAGGTTTAATAAATCGTCCGCTTATTCATTTATGTACGAGTAGTTAGAAGTAGAAGAACTCTAACAGAAACCACTAAGCTCATCTACAGCCACACCACACTGTATATGCCCAATATCACCTGATTTTAGGCCTGGTTTGTTCTTGGATGTGAGACCACCTGGGAATACCAGGTGCTGTAGGTAGTTTTATACTACCAACACCGTTCTCTTGATGCATTCTATTTTGAAACTTATTAATTGATGTTGAAGTTAGAAACAGCAAAAATCATCTACAGCCGCATCACACTGGATATGTCCAATCTCATCTGATGATGGAAGCTAAGCAGTGTTGTGCCTGGTTTGTTTTTGGATTTCAAGTCCTGCCTTCTGGTTTGGCCACGGCACCTCGGATATTCACCAAGGTCATGGCCGTGATGACGACCCTTCACCATCAGAGAATCCGGATCCTGCCAAATCTGGACGACTTGCTGATCCTGGTGAACTCCCAAGAGGTTCTCCACAGTTATCTGGAACTGGCGGTCCAATTCCTACAAGTCCACGGGTGGCTCATCAACTGAAAAAAGTCCTCGCTGGTCCCTGCTCGGAACATGGTGCACCTAGGGGCACTGCTGGACACACACAGCCAACAATTGTTTCTGTCTCCAGAGAAAGTCCTGAAAATTCAGGACAGTATCTTTCTCTCTCGCCCAAGAGTGTTGATACACACGGCGATGCAAGTACTAGACCTCATGGTGTCGGCTTTCGATATGGTAGAGTACGCTCAATTTCATTACCGCCCTCTGCAGAGGTTAATCCTCTCCAAGTGGGACGGCCTGCCTCATCGGATAATGTCTCAAATGATCTCCTTGACTCCGGAGGTTCGTCTGACACTGAGCTGGTGGCTACAGGACCAACAGTTGAGCAGGGGCCATCCCTTCTGGATCTCCAACTGTGTCCTCCTGACAATGGATGCCAGTCTTTTGGGCTGGGCCACGGTGTTGGAGCAACACTTTCTCCAGGGTCGGTGAACCTGGGAGGAATCTCTCCTCCTGATATACATTCTGGAATTGCAGGCAGTGTTCAATTAATTGACACTGGCCCTGCCTCTAGTACAGAACAGGCCTGTTCAAGTACAATCTGACAACGCCACCACGGTAGTGTACACAAATCATCAAGGCGGCACTCGAAACTAGGCGGCACTCGAAACTGCATGGCAAAGCTGGAAGTATCAAAAATCCTCCGTTGGGTAGAATGTCATCTGACAGCAATATCGGCAGTGTTCATTCCCGGAGTCCTCAACTGGGAAGCGGATTTCCTCAGTCGTCAGGACGTTCACGCTGGAGAGTGGAGAGGCCGCAGCAGAAATGTCTGCACTGGTGTCAGTAGGTGACTGAGGCAGGGATGACTGGGAGATAGTGGGTGACTCAAGCATGTATGAGTGGGAGATAGTGGGTGACTGAGGCCGGGGTGACTGGGAGATAGTGGGTGACAGGGAGATAGTGGGTTACTGAGGGAGGGGTGATAGGAAGGGGTTGGGTAAGTATGGGAAGAAAGTGGGTGACAGGGATAATAAATGACTAAGGCAGGGGTGATAGGGAGATAGTGGATGATTGTGGCAGGGGTGACAGGGACAGTAAGAGACTGAGGCAGGGGTGACAGGGATAGTGGCTGACTGAGGCAGGGGTGACTGGGAGATAGTGGGTGACTGAGGCAGGGTTGACAGGGATAGTGGGTGACTGAAGCAGGGGTGATAGGGTGACAGTGGGTGACTAAAGCAGGGGTGACTGGTATAGTGGGTGACTGAGGCAGGGATCGCAGGTATAGTGGTTGACTGAGGCAGCGGTGACTGGGAGATAGTGGGTAACTGAGGCAGGGGTGACAGGGAAAGTGTGTGACTCAGGCAGGGGTGACAGGGAGATAGTGGGCAGCATATCTCTGCCTCACTGCAGCAGCACATTCCTGCTTCAATGACAGCAGCACATCCCTGCCTCGCTGACAGCAGCACATCCCTGCCTCGCTGACAGCAGCACATCCCTGCCTCGCTGACAGCAGCACATCCCTGCCTCGCTGACAGCAGCACATCCCTGCCTCGCTGACAGCAGCACATTTCTGCCTCGCTGACAGCAGCACAGCACTGCTTCGCTGACAGCAGCACATCACTGCTTCACTACCAGCAGCACATCCCTGCCTCACTGGCAGCAGCACATCCCTGCCTTACTGACAGCTGTATATAGGGCCTAATTCAGACCTGATCCCTGCTGTGCATATTCACACAACAGGAGATCAGGTCTGAAGTGCGTGTGTGCTGGTGCCGCAGTGCACCGGCACATGCCAGAGATGCGATCAGCATCTCTGCCCAGTGAGCGCCTCTGCCTGATTGACAGGCATAGGCGGTCACTGGGCAGGAGGAGTCGGGCCAGCGGCGTTGTGCCGCCATTTTGGGGGCAAAGTCCGGACAACGCAGACATGACCGGACCGTATGGGGGCGGGCCGTGACGGCTGCGTGACCCGGACAGCAACGGGCCTTATTTACTAAAATCTCAGATAAATTTTATGGCATTTATGTGCAGTCTAGTTTGCACAGTTGATAGTGTTGATCTTGCACTATCAATGTAAGCCTCACATAGGTTTGATACACATGTAAGTTTGTTTTTATTTTACTACATTGTGGTTTGTGGCTCTATACCATGTAATGCATGTCTTTTAACAGTAGTCAAGTCTTCCAATGTGCTTGTTAGTGAAACTCAATAGATAGCTTTATTTTATTTTGTTTCTTCAAATATTGAATGCATATGTCTTATAACTTTTTTTTTTTTTTTTTAATATATATATACATTTTTATTATAAGATTTTCAATGACACAAAACCATCCAAGTTGCAGATTATGGATTGTGAAGGACAAATCAACCATATAAACAATTTAAGCAATTTAAATTGCATGCAGGTAGTAGAATATCAAACTCCTTGGATGAGAGTGGGTCGTAATAAACTAGGATAGAAAAGAATACAGTAGAAAATAAGATTTTAAACCTACCGGTAAATCTTTTTCTCGTAGTCCGTAGAGGATGCTGGGGACTCCGTAAGGACCATGGGGATAGACGGGCTCCACAGGAGACATGGGCACTTTAAGAAAGACTTTAGTTCTGGGTGTGCACTGGCTCCTCCCTCTATGCCACAGTTAGAGAAACTGTGCCCAGAGGAGACGGACAGTATGAGGAAAGGATTTTGTTAATCCAGGGCAAGATTCATACCAGCCACACCAATCACACCGTATAACTTGTGATAAACTACCCAGTTATCAGTATGAAAAAACAACATAGCATCAGTGCAGGACCGATGCAACTATAACATAACCCTTATTGAAGCAATAACTATATACAAGTATTGCAGAAGTAGTCCGCACTTGGGACGGGCGCCCAGCATCCTCTACGGACTACGAGAAAAAGATTTACCGGTAGGTTTAAAATCTTATTTTCTCTAACGTCCTAGAGGATGCTGGGGACTCTGTAAGGACCATGGGGATTATACCAATGCTCCAAAACGGGCGGGAGAGTGCGGATGACTCTGCAGCACCGATTGAGCAAACATGAGTTCCTCCTCAGCCAGGGTATCAAACTTATAGTATTTTGCATAGGTGTTTGAACCCGACCAAGTAGCAGCTTGACACAGCTGTAGTTCCGAGACCCCTCGGGCAGCCGCCCAAGAAGAGCCCACTTTCCTCGTGGAATGGGCCTTGACCGATTTCAGTAACTGCAATCCAGCCATAGAATGCGCTTGCTGAATCGTGTTACAAATCCGGCGAGCAATAGCCTGCTTTGAAGCAGGGGCACCAATCTTGTTGGTTGCATACAGGACAAACAGCGCTTCAGTTTTCCTGACTCTAGCCGTCCTGGCCACGTAAATTTTCAAAGCCCTGACCACATCAAGTAACTCGGAATCCTCCAAGTCACGCGTAGCCACAGGCACCACAATAGGTTGGTTCATATGAAAAGATGAGACCACTTTTGGTAGGAATTGAGGACGGGTCCGCAATTCCGCTCTATCCACATGGAATACCAAATATGGGCTTTTATGTGACAAAGCCGCTAATTCCGACACTCGCCTAGCCGAAGCCAAGGTTAATAACATGACCACCTTCCACGTGAGATAATTTAACTCCACTGTTTTAAGTGGTTCAAACCAGTGTGATTTTAGAAAACTTAACACCACGTTAAGGTCCCAAGGTGCCACCGGAGGCACAAAAGGAGGCTGAAGATGCAGCACTCCTTTTACAAAAGTCTGAACTTCTGGAGGAGAAGCCAAGTCTTTTTGAAAGAAAATGGATAAGGCCGAAATCTGGACCTTAATAGAGCCTAATTGTAGGCCCAAATTCACTCCAGTTTGTAGGAAGTGAAGGAAACGGCCCAGATGGCATTCTTCCGTAGGAGCATTCCTGGCCTCACACCAAGAAACATAATTTTGCCATATACGGTGTAATGTTTTAACGTTACATCCTTCCTAGCCTTTATTAGCGTAGGGATGACCTCAACCGGAATGCTAGGATCCGGCATTCAACCGCCATGCCGTCAAACGCAGCCGCGGTAAGTCTTGGAACAGACAGGGCCCCTGATGCAACAGGTCCTGTCTTAGAGGGAGAGGCCACAGATCTTCTGTGAGCATTTCCTGCAGATCCGGATACCAGGTCCTCCGTGGCCAATCTGGAACAATGAGGATTGTTCTCACTTTTCTTTGTCTTATTATCCTCAACACCTTGGGTATGAGAGGAAGAGGAGGAAATACATAGACCGACCGGAACACCCACGGTGTCACTAGGGCGTCTACAGCTACTGCCTGAGGGTCTCTTGACCTTGCGCAATACCTCTGTAGCTTTTTGTTGAGCCGGGACGGCATCATGTCTATCTGTGGCAGTTCCCACCGACTTGTAATCTGTGCAAAGACTTCCTGATGAAGTCCCCACTCTCCCGGATGTAGGTCGTGTCTGCTGAGGAAGTCTGCTTCCTAGTTGTCCACTCCCGGAATGAACACTGCTGACAGTGCGCTTGCGTGATTCTCCACCCAGCAAAGAATTCTGGTGGCTTGTGCCATCGCCACTCTGCTCCTTGTGCCGCCTTGGCGGTTTACATGAGCCACTGCGGTGACGTCTGACTGGATCAGAACCGGTTGGTCGCAAAGTAAGGTCTCCGCTTGACGTAGGGCATTGTATATGTTGATGTGAAGACAAGTCTCTTGACTTGACCAAAGACCTTGGAAATTTCTTCCCTGTGTGACTGCTCCCCAACCTTGGAGGCTTGCATCTGTGGTCACCAGGATCCAGCCCTGAATGCTGAATCTGCGTCCCTCGAGAAGGTGAGCACTCTGCAGCCACCACAGGAGTGATACCCTGACCCTGGGGGACAGGGTGATCAACCAATGCATCTGTAAATGTGACCCGGACCACTTGTCCAGTAGGTCCCATTGGAAAGTCCTCGCATGGAACCTGCCGAATGGAATGGCCTCGTATGATGCCACCATCTTTCCCAGGACTCGAGTGCAGTGATGCACTGACACAAGTTTTGGTTTCAATAGGTTCCTGACAAGAGTCATGAGTTCCTGGGCCTTTCCTATCGGGAGATAAACCCTCTTCTGGTCCATGTCCAGAATCATGCCCAAGAAAGACAGACGAGTAGTAGGAATCAACTGCGACTTCGGGATATTGAGAATCCAGCCGTGTTGCTGTAACACTTTCAGTGAAAGTGATACGCTGTTCAGCAACTGCTCTCTTGATCTCGCTTTTATGAGATCGCCCAAGTACGGGATAATTGTGACACCTTGCTTGCACAGGAGCACCATCATTTCCGCCATTACCTTGGTGAAAATTCTCAGGGCCATGGAGAGACCAAACAGCAACGTCTGAAATTGGCAATGACAGTCCTGTACCGCAAATCTGAGGTACGCCTGATGAGGTGGATAAATGGGGACATGAAGGTATGCATCCTGTACACAAATGCGGACAACAGGTGTCAAGCCGTGTGTTGCCTTTGTCAAGCTGTAATAAGTAGGGATAAGGACGTTAACCACCTCGGAACATCCTCCCTTATACGACACCTGCAGCACATTCATCATAAGTCAGTGACAAGTTCAAAAACTTTGGATGACAGCGGAAGCAGTCCACTGACCACTAAATCCCTTCCTCTTGTAACCAAGCTCCTGCAAACCACACCACCAACTCCCTCAGTGTCAATTTCCTCCTTAGACAGGAGAGCCAATAGTCCTGCAGGCCATGTCACTGGCAAGTCTGACGAGTCCTCTCCTGCCTGGGATTCCTCCGATGCATCCTTGAGTGTAACGCCTACTGCTGCTGGCGCTGCTGTTGTTGCTGCTGGGAGTCGATCGTCATCCCAGAGGGGAAGTCGGAAGACCACTTGTACTACTTCCAGTAAGCAATTGACTGTCCAACAGTCCTTTGCGAGGAAGATGAAATATCACAGCAGTCATCCTGCTGCAAAGCGGATAACTCGGGTCTTGTCAGCCTGGGTGGTGAGAAACGTGGTTCCGGTATCCATCGTTAATTTACAGGCAACTAGAGACTTGATTGAGGTACTGTGTCCCCGGTACCAAATACCCTCTAGGTTCCATTTCTCTAGGCAGGCGATACCGAAAATGTACACAGACCTCAGAAAAAGAGTCACCAGTGTCCTAAAAAATGCAGTTGTACCCAATGTCCACTTGTCTGTGGTTAAGTGGAGCAGGGCAGACTCAGGACTATATGACTGTGACAGCCCACTGGGTAGATGTATTGCCCCCCGCAGCAAGAACAGCAGCGGCGGCACCAGTAGCAGCATCTCGCAATTGCCAACTCGTTCCTAGGCAGGCTACGCTTTGTATCACCGCTTTCCATAAGAGGCACACAGCTGACAACCTCTTACGGAAACTGAGGAACATCATCGCAGAATGGCTTACCCCAATTGGACTCTCCTGGGGATTTGTGACATCGGACAACGCCACCAATATTGTGCGTGCATTACATCTGGGTAAATTCCAGCACGTCCCATGTTTTGCACATACATTTAATTTGGTGGTGCAGAATTATTTAAAAAACGACAGGGGCGTGCAAGAGATGCTGTCGGTGGCCCGAAGAATTGCGGGCCACTTTCTGCCTTCAGCCACCGCATGTCGAAGACTGGAGCACCACCAAACATTCCTGAACCTGTCCTGCCATCATCTGAAGCAAGAGGTGGTAACGAGGTGGAATTCAACCCTCTATATGCTTCAGAGAATGGAGGAGCAGCAAAAGGCCATTCAAGCCTATACATCTGCCAACTAAATAGGCAAAGGAGGGGGAATGCACCTGACTCAAGCTCAGTGGAGAATGATTTCAACGTTGTGCAAGGTTCTGCAACCCTTTGAACTTGCCACACGTGAAGTCAGTTCAGACACTGCCAGCCTGAGTCAGGTCATTCCCCTCATCAGGCTTTTGCAGAAGAAGCTGGAGACATTGAAGGAGGAGCTAAAACAGAGCGATTCCACTAGGCATGTGGGACTTGTGGATGGAGCCCTTAATTCACTTAACCAGGATTCAATCTGTTGAAATCAGAGCACTACATTTTGGCCACCGTGCTCGATCCTAGATTTAAAACCTACATTGTATCTCTCTTTCCGGCAGACACAAGTCTGCAGAGGTTCAAAGACCTGCTGGTGAGAAAATTGTCAAGTCAAGCGGAACGTGACCCGTCAACAGCTCCTCCTTCACATTCTCCCGCAAGTGGGGGTTCGAGGAAAAGGCTAAGAATTCCGAGCCCACCCGCTGGCGGTGATGCAGGGCAGTCTGGAGTGAGTGCTGACATCTGGTCCGGACTGAAGGACCTGGCAACGATTACTGACATGTCATCTACTGTCACTGCATATGATTCTGTCACCTTTGAAAGAATGGTGGAGAATTATATGAGTGACTGCATCCAGGTAGGCACGTCAGTATGTATACTGGCAGGAAAAAGAGGCAATTTGGAGGCCCTTGCACAAACTGGCTTTATTCTACCTAAGTTGCCCTCCCTCCAGTGTGTACTCCAAAAGAGTGTTTAGTGCAGCCGCTCACCTTGTCAGCAATCGGCGTACGAGGTTACTTCCAGAAAATGTGGAGAAGATAATGATCATCAAAATGAATTATAATCAATTCCTCCGTGGAGACATTGACCAGCAATTGCCTCCAGAAAGTACACAGGGATCTGAGATGGTGGATTCCAGTGGGGACGAATTAATAATCTGTGAGGAGGGGGATGTACACAGTGAAAGGGGTGAGGAATCGGAGGATGATGAGGTGGACATCTTGCCTCTGTAGAGCCAGTTTGTGCAAGGAGAGATTGATTGATTGATTCTTTTTTGGTGGGGGCACAAACCAACCAGTCATTTCAGTCAGTCGTGTGGCAGACCCTGTCGCTGAAATGATGGGTTCATCAATGTTTTTCTTTTCAATCTAAGCCCCTGCAGTTTTCTGTAAGCATCTGCTTCGCTATGATGATCAACAAGTCACATGGGCAAACACTCAGGGCTGGAGGTGTAGATCTTAGGACCAGCTGCTACAAGCATGGCAGAGGTGTCACTATCACTGGTGACACCCAGAGAGGTGGCGAAGGAGATTGTAATGCAGTGCGCGCAGATAAGCAGCGCAATGGTAAAAAGGAGGCATGGTCTCATAGGTAGGGGCGTGGCCTGAATCACCATTTTGTTGCTCAAGGTATCCCGGGGGTTGGTGGCTGCACCCGGGGACTAGTGTGTGAGTGGTGCTGGCTCCTGCACAGTGACAGAAACTGGGTGTTGCACGTAATGTCACAATGAAACACCCATATTCTGTCACTGAAGAAGAGCCGGCACTTTGGTGTCACCGCCCTTGGCGGGTGACACTCGGGTGTGTGCCGCAACCCTGTTGTGATGCCACTGACCCATGGGAAGCTTTACGTGGCTTACCCATGTGTTAGTAGCCCCAAGCATCTTTTGTGTTAGTCCCTGAAGAAAAACTTCAAATATTGTTTACAATTTTGTAATCAATGGGCCTAATTCAGTAAGGATTGCAAATTCTGCTAAGTAACAGAATTTGCAATCCTTTGGTTCGCATGCTGGGGCCACCCATCACAGGGCATGGCCACCCAGCATGCCGCCTCCCTTCTTGACCACGCTGAAATTGCAGTCTCAGTGCAGTTCAGCGTGATCATAAAAAATGGGTTAGCCTCCTGTTAGTGCAGACTGTACGTGTGCGCAGGAAGCCGCCACCATTTTTGTGATCGCAGCGGCTGCATGTGATGTCATGCAGCCGCTCTGACCACGCCTCCTGTTTCTCCGTTGCCGACCCCATTTTGTAGCCCTGCCCCTGCACCGCTCCATCTCCGACTTTGAAATGGATTGTTGCTGACCCCCCCCCTGCACCGATTGACAGTCAGAGGTGATCGGATCGCATTATCTGCGGGGTGCCACAGAAAATGCAGGCGCATGCGTATGCTCTTAGCAATTTTTGCAGTTGGATTGCTTATTGCGATTACAATCCAACCCGAATCAGGCTCTATTACCTATCACAATGCACTGCAGGTAGTACAAAATGGGGTTAATATAGGAGAAAAACCCCCAGAGCTGTGCTCCTTAACTGTCCCTGGTGGCTAGTGGAGCAGCTGCCCAGTAATCAGTGTCCACGCCAGTGCGCACACGGCCCGCCCCCTACAGCCACGCTGGATCTCGGTATAGTGTGGGCACAGAAGCCCCTTACCTCCCTTTCATCAGCGGCCTCGTGATCCCGGAGGGCGGTGTGTGTGTGACTGACCTTAGGAAGAAACCGGAGCCTCCGCTGCAGTGACCCAGCAACCAGGGCACGGGAGTATACTGCGCCGCTGGGAGTGATGGAGCTGCAGTAAAGATGTCTATTAGTCCTAGCCTGCTGCAGCCCTTGTTGATTCTTATAAAAAAAGTTCTTCTTTTCTTGTCAAAATTAATAGCTAAGAATAGGCTGCCTGAGGCAGCCCCCTGTTAAGTGGCCTGCTACTGAAGGCACCAACTACAAACTGAGCTCCCTGTTCATGGAAGCGAGGTTATAGAGCAGGGGGCGCTGAGCATCTTGGGAACAGTCAAAAGCTTTGAGCCTGTTGGTGCCTCAGATCAAGATCCTACTCTACACCCCAATGTGAATCCTTGTGGAGTCCAGTGTACCCCACAGAAGAAATGAATGTGTCACACCCATTGGCAGCAACATTAGAATAGCTGCTGATGGGCACAATTGAGAAAGGAAGGGGGGAAAACATTTGAATCCAGCACATATATGTAATTTGAATATGTAATTTGTACCTTCCTACTTTAAAATGTAATGGATGAACCTCACCCTGTGAGAACTATCTTTATGATCAAGAGATCTCATATGCAAGATAAGTATGTGTTGGCAGAGGCGCTCACTGGGCAGAGATGCTGATCGCATCTCTGGCATGTGCCGGTGCACTGCGGCACCAGCACACACACACACTTCAGACCTGATCTCCTGTTGTGTGAATATGCACAGCAGAGATCAGGTCTGAATTAGGCCCTATATACAGCTGCCAGTGAGGCAGGGATCTGCTGCTGCCAGTGAGGCAGGGATCTGCTGCTGCCAGTGAGGCAGGGATCTGCTGCAGCCAGTGAGGCAGGGATCTGCTGCTGCCAGTGAGGCAGGGATCTGCTGCTGCCAGTGAGGCAGGGATCTGCTGCTGTCAGTGAAGCAGTGATCTGCTGCTGTCAGTGAGGCAGTGATCTGCTGCTGTCAGTAAGGCAGGGATGTGCTTCTATAAGTGAGGCAGGTATGTGCTGCTGTCAATGAGGCAGGTATGTGCTGCTGTCAATGAGGCAGGGATGTGCTGCTGTCAGTGAAGCAGGGATGTGCTGCTGTCAGCAAGGCAGTGATCTGCTGCCCACTATCTCCCTATCACCCCTGCCTGAGTCACACACTTTCCCTGTCACCCCTGCCCCAGTTACCCACTATCTCCCAGTCACCGCTGCCTCAGTTAACCACTATACCTGCGACCCCTGCCTCAGTCACCCACTATACCAGTCACCCCTGCCTCAGTCAACCACTATCTCCATATCACCCCTGCCTCAGTCACCCACTATCCCTGTCACCCCTGCCTCAGTCTCCTACTGTCCCTGTCACCCCTGCCACAGTCATCCACTATATCCCTATCACCCCTGCCTTAGTCACTGACTATCTCCCAGTCACCCCGGCCTCAGTCACCCACTATCTCCCACTCATACATGCTTCAGTCACCCACTATCTCCCAGTCATCCCTGCCTCAGTCACCTACTGACACCAGTGCAGACATTTCTGCTGCGGCCTCTCCACTCTCCAGCGTGAACGTCCTGACGACTGAGGAAATCCGCTTCCCAGTTGAGGACTCCGGGAATGAACACTGCCGATATTGCTGGCAGATGACGTTCTACCCAACTGAGGATTTTTGATACTTCCAGCTTTGCTATGCAATTTCGAGTGCCGCCTTGATGATTTGTGTACACTACCGTGGTGGCGTTGTCCGATTGTACTTGAACAGGCCTGCAAGGTGATATCTAATTAGCACACAGGTAAGGAATTAAGAAAATCTTTATTTAAGGGTGAAGATGTTTCTCACAAAATCGTTGCCCCAATGCATCATTGAAATTCAAGCTGGAAAGATGATTTTAATATATCACTTGTACATTTTGTATTGCTCTTCTGGTGACAATGTAGTTTGTTTTTGTCAATTACCCTTTTAATAATAGGGTAAAGAAAATTAAGTGGATTTTTTAAAGAAAACTATACTGTCAATATACTATTAAAACAAATTAAAATGGTAAAAGTTATTGTACTTTAAGTAAAAATAAAAGAGCAAAAATATCAATCCCAGTTTTGATTACTTAAATTAACAAAAAAAAATGCATATAGCAGAGGATAGTTTCAATCTGCCTACCTCTGGGTTATGTGCCCAGCATGCTTCCATTGCTGTACTCTGCTGCACATGTAAGTGCAATAGATCCTGAAGCACTCACTCATCATGGGAAAGTACCAATGTGTTTCTTCGTTGGTTGATGGAAGAAACATCTTACAAAAACTCTCCAGATTATTGACTTTTTAAAGTTTTTCTAGGAAACGTTTTAGATGAATGCTTATTAGCCTTTGTCAGAATGGACTTTTGCAAAGTGTCTCTGTGGCGAAATCAGTTAGTGTGTATGGCTATAAACCAAAAGGTTGGTGGTTCAATCCCACCCAGGGACGTAATTGACCTTGTTATCAGATTTTGGTAATCTTTAAGTAGACAAGTCAAAATTTTAAACCCCCTCTTATGGTGTAGGGTACTTGGCCTTCTCTGATGTAATCAGAGTTAGATTTGATTCAGTGATTTTATAAAAACAGCTAGGAAGCACAATTTAGCAGTAGGTTGCAGAGAAAAAGAAATATGCTGGCAAAAAAATCCAATTGAGTGATTAAACAGCTCTTAATTTTCTGGCTTTATTTTTATGCTAACAAATTTGTTCTCTGAAAAGTGTCCACAAAGCCAAGTCTCTGATTAACACCTTTGTAGGGATGGTTTTTCACCTATTACTAAATTAAATTTGCTTCATTGGAAAGGCAGCAAGATGCATCCTCATTTCAATGTCTACTGAAATAATACGGGTTGACACCAGGAAACATTAACGCCACTGCATCCTTGCTGCTTTCTCATGTGGAAGTCTGTTTAATGTGAAAACAAGGTGATATCTAATTAGCACACAGGTAAGGAATTAAGAAAATCTTTATTTAAGGGTGAAGATGTTGCTAACAAAATCGTTGCCCCAATGCATCATTGAAATTCAAGCTGGAAAGATGATTTTAATATATCACTTGTACATTTTGTATTGCTCTTCTGGTGACAATGTAGTTTGTTTTTTGTCAATTACCATTTTACTAATAGGGTAAAGAAAATTAAGTGGATTTTTGAAAGAAAACAATACTGTCAATATACTATTAAAACAAATTAAAATGGTAAAAGTTATTGTACTTTAAGTAAAAATAAAAGAACCAAAATATCAATCCCAGTTTTGGATTACTTTAATTAACAAAAAAAAATGCATATAGCAGAGGATAGTTTCAATCTGCCTACCTCTGGGTTATGGGCCCAGCATGCTTCCATTGCAGTACTCTGCTGCACATGTAAGTGCAAGAGAACCTGAAGCACTCACTCATCATGGAAAAGTACCAATGTGTTTCTTCGTTGGTTGATGGAAGAAACATCTTACAAAAACTCTCCAGATTATTGACTTTTTAAAGTTTTTCTAGGAAACGTTCTAGATAAATGCTTATTAGCCTTTGTCAGTATGTACTTTTTGCAAAGTGTCTCTGTGGCGCAATCGGTTAGTGTGTTCGGCTATTAACCAAAAGGTTGGTGGTTCAATCCCACCCAGGGACGTAATTGACCTTGTGATCAGATTTTGGTGATCTTTAAGTAGACAAGTCAAAATTTCAAACCCCCTGTTATGGTGTAGGGTACCTGGCCTTCTCTGATGTAATCAGAGTTAGATTTGATTCAGTGATTTTATAAAAACAGCTAGGAAGCACAATTTAGCAGTGGGTTGCAGAGAAAAAGAAATATGCTGGCAAAAAAATCCAATTGAGTGATTAAACAGCTCTTCATTTTCTGGCTTTACTTTTATGCTAACAAAGTTGTTCTCTGAAAAGTGTCCACAAAGCCAAGTCTCTGATTAACACCTTTGTAGGGATGGTTTTTCACCTATTACTAAATTAAACTTGCTTCATTGGAAAGGCAGTAAGAAACACTAGACTAATTGGAGGTGCGCCCTAAAGCAAATTACAATGTTAGGATTAGGGGGTTCGGAAAGACCTCTAGTGTATACTGTCACGATCCGGGTATCTGGACGCCATAACTTACCTTTCAGATGCCTCCTAAGGCTGGCTCAGCGCTCCAGGACCGGATCCCATCTGTTATTCTGATGTCCCCATTCCTGCCTCCTCTCCTGTCACTCTGAGACGCTGTCACAGCGGCGCCATGTTACATCTTGAATGGCATCTCCCGCGGCCTCCGCCGCCATCCCTGAGTTTCTGCATGCAGGATGTCAGAGTGGCGCTTATGTCAGCCGCGGCCTCCGCTGTTGCCCGCGTGGTTCAAATGTGCACTCATCAGTCTGGCGTCTCCTGTTTACTGTGGCCGGCGCCGCCATTGCTGTTAAAGTTCCCACATGGATTATCAAACCAATCTTCCCTCCAAGTGTCTGCATGGGCGCAGCCATGTTGGATTCTGTCACCTGTTCATTTCCACCAATCCGCTGTTTCCATTGTAATCTGCATAATTGCCTAGCCAATCCCTTCCTTGCTGCAGGTATAAGTATTCTGTGCCTGAGCAAGGAAGGCGTCAGTGATTTGGTTGTCAAACCTAGTTCCAGTTTGTCTCTCTCCCGTGGTTGTTTTCCAGGTTCCAGTTACCATCTCCAAACCTCCACTAAAGAGACCCGCTCTAGTCTACCACCTGCGGTGCAGCCTGACTCTCCAGTCCTCTGGGACTCATCTGTTTCCAGTTACAGATTTACCTGCTTCCAGCCTAGCTTCCAGCAGAGATCAGCTCTTCTTAAAGTGCCGGTATCATTTCCGCAGATTACCACTCACCACCGGCACTATTATTTCACCGCTCTCAAACGCCATATATCAATCATATTTCATCGCTCTCAAGCTTCATTTATTATTTGGCTGGTTCCATCCAGCAATCCACTCCGTGCTTACATCAGTTTGGTTTCAGCCAGTACCCACAGCAGCCATTTTATCCACAGCAGCCCAGCTTTTCCTGGAACACCAGCTAGTATGATCCTGGGCTATCTCCATTGCTACAGTCGGGCCTGGTAAGGACTTTCCAACTAGAAGATAATAAGAACTGTCTCATACTACCAGAGCCCTGTGGTCCTTGTCCTCCTGTAGTACCCAGGAACTGTATTATTTCTCTGCTGATTTTATGTTTCTCTTTTATTACTGCTGTGATGCATGGAGTTTGTCAAAATAAACATCATTGACTTTTATCCTGGTTGTCGTGGGCACGCCTTCGGGCAATTCTTCTACATTTAACTTACATGTCCAGGGGTCTGATACAACCTCCCAGGTTCCACTACACCTCAGCCCCTACAACTGAGGCTGCCTCCAGTCAGCTCAGGCCCTCAGTTGTGACATATACACTGTATATACATTTTAAGATAGGAAGGTACAAATTACATATTCACATTGCATCTATGGGCTGGATTCAAATGTCCCTTTCCTCCCTCAATCGTGCCCGTCAGCAGCTATTCTATTCTATATAAGGAGCCACGAGTCGCCACCATTTTCACTTGTGCATTGGAGATGATAGGGAGAGGACGTGCAGCGTTTTCTCAGTTTCTGTGTTCAGTGTGCTGCAAATATCTGTGCTCAGTGTGCTTGCAAATATCTGTGCTCAGTGTGCTGAAAATATCTACGTTCTCTGCCTGAAAAATGCTCCATATCTGTGCTGCATTGTATTATATAGTATGAGGACAGGGCAGAATTTTGCTGACCACCAGTATATAATATATAGCAGTACGGTACAGTAGGCCACTGCTCTACCTACCTCTGTGTCGTCAAGTATACTATCCATCCATACCTGTGGTGTATTTTAGTAGTTGTGCGCAGTATATATAGTAGGAGGACAGGGCAGAATTTTGCTGACCACCAGTATATAATATATAGCAATACGGTACAGTAGGCCACTGCTCTACCTACCTCTGTCGTCAAGTATACTATCCATCCATACCTGTGGTGTATTTTAGTAGTTGTGCGCACTATATATAGTAGGAGGACAGTGCAAAATTTTGCTGACCACCAGACTTCTACTTAAGTCCAATGGTGTAGGATGTGCAAAGCTGTTTGGCTGTGCATTTATTGATCTAAGCATGCATTTTTATCAAAGCGTGATAAAATTGACACAACGCAGCGTTCAATCAGCGTTAATTTATCTTCAGCTGATATCGATTGTGAATTGACGTTTCTTCTCTTCTTGTCACCTACAGGTAATTACAATTGACTACAACCACCAATCTATTCTGCTGCACTATATCTATATATGCAAAGCTAATTCTGCTGGGTAATTACAATTGACTACAACCACCAATCTATTCTGCTGCACTATATCTATATATGCAAAGCTAATTCTGCTGGGTAATGCAAATTGAAACATTATTGCATAGTATGTTATTTTGAAGTACTTTTTTAAAGTTTTGAATGATATAGACCCAGTTTAATCTTTGTGGAATGCCTGGTTGTTGTTTTTAAGGTAATGTATTGCCTGGCATTTGAGGGGGTGGGGTGTGGTTACAGATTTCAATTATTGGTTTCACTTGTAATAGTCTTCTACTAAAGTCCAATGGTGTAGGCTGTGCAAAGCCATTTGGCTGTGCATTTATTGATCTAAGCGTGCATTTTTATAAAAGCGTGATAAAATTGACACATAACAGCAGTGTTCAATTAGCGTTCAATCGAAGTGAAAAAAGAAGGAAAACAGAAGCACACCAATCTAACAAAACAAAGAAAACTGAAGAACTAATAACAAATGTGAGTCACTTACTCCTCAGATCACTCACCTCCTGATTGTTGCATCTGATTACATAGCACAGAACTACCTTACTTGGACATTTCATAAACCATCCATTTCACCTACAAATGCCTGTATCTGTATTATTGTAATTTTGTTTTTTAAGCACAGCTGCACCAATGCAATTTTACCTGCAAACACTTAAAACATCTAACATAATTACCATTGCTTCTTAAACCTCTCACAATCCTTTCATTTCTTACACTCCAAATACATTTCTGCACCCACTTTATCTACGCTTTTGACTCATTTCATACTAAATCTACACCCCTTGAGCCTACACTGCTTTTCTCACCTGCATTTCTACAATTCTTCTGCTCGGATTCCCTTACAGTCTCCTCTCCTACTTCCACTTTCCCTCAACCTATTTACCTACTTAACACTATGTGAATGCTTTCTTATACTCCCCACATCACTCAGTGTCTACCTAATAATGTATCTTTATCCTTTCCCCCTAGTCTCCTCCACCTCCTCCTCTGTCTCCCCTCCATCCCTCTGTTTCCTTCCCCCACCTTTCCTGTTACCCCACTTTCATTCACCTCTGCCCCATGGTCCTGCTACCCCACAACTCAGCCCTGCTCCCTCTCTCCCTTCCCTGTCACCTCCCCACACCCCATCCACATCACACTGACCTCCCTCCCTGCCCACCTCCTGCAGTTTCCCCTCCTATCTCAGGCACCCGTACCATCACTACTCTCTCATCCCTGCCCTCAAAGTTAATCCCACCTCATCGCTACAGCAACCCTGAAAATCTAATTCACATCTCTCCCACAAACTCATACCCCCTATCCTGTGCCCTCTGGAATGCCAGATCCGTTTGTAACAAACTGGTCCCCACTCATGACCTTTTCATTTCCAACTCCCTACACCTACTAGCCATTACTGAAACTTGGATTACGCCCTCTGACACTACTTCTGCTGCTGCTCTCTCTGCTGGGGGCCTTACATTCACACACACACCCCGACCTGGGGGTCGCCATGGGGGTGGTGTTGGGGTCCTTTTACCTTCTAGTTACTCCTACCAACTCATACCACCAGAACCATCCCTTATATTATCTACATTTGAGGTCCACTCCATATGTCTCTTCCAACCAGTCCATCTTAGAGTAGCTGTCATTTACCGCCCCCCTGGCACTGCTTCCAAATTCATCGACAACTTTGCTTCCTGGCTTCCTCACTTCCTCTCTTCTGACATTCCCACCATTATCCTAGGCGATTTCAACATCCCTATTGACATCCCCACACAATCCCCTGCCTCTAAACTCCTTAACCTCACCTCTTCACTTGGTCTCTCCCAGTGGACCTCCTCACCCTCCCATGTGAATGGGAGCTCACTGGATCTGGTCTTCACTCACCGCTGTGATATTTCTGATTTTTCCAACTCCCCATTTCCCCTCTCTGACCACCACCTGCTCTCCTTCAACCTATCTCTCTCGACTTCCCCATCTCAACCTCCTAAGGCTACCATCACTAAGCGTAACATTGAAGCTATTGACACCACATTCCTTTCCTCCCTGTTTGACTCACTTCTCTCTCCTATTCTCTCTCTCTCTCATGCCCTGAACAAGCCACTTCCACATACAATGCTTCCCTTACTTCTGCTCTTGACTCTGTTGCTCCACCAACCACTGTTCACCCTCGCAAATTAACACCTCAACCCTGGCACACCAAATGCACCAGATATCTGCAAAAATGCTCACGTACTGCTGAGCGACACTGGAGGAAATCACGCTCTAAGGCAGACTTCCTCCATTTCAAACTTATGCTCTCATCCTTCAGTGCTGCCCTTTCTCTTGCTAAACAGTCATACTTCAAGAACCTCATCTCCTCCCAGTCTTCCAACCCCCGGCGCCTCTTTGCCACTCTCAACTCACTCCTCTGCCCACCTCCACCTCATCTCCCTTCCTCACTCTCTGCTCTTGACTTTGCCACTTACTTCACATCCAAAATTGACTCCATACGTCAGGACATCACATCACACCAGACTATCAGTAACCAGCCTTCTCCCATCCCTTACCAACCCTCCCCATCCCTCGCACCAACTCTGTCATCTTTCTCCCATGCATCTGGAGAGGAAGTCATGGCCCTCATTCGTTCCTGTTCCCTCACCACCTCCCCACTTGACCCTATCCCCTCCCGCCTCCTCTGCCACATCTCTTCTTCTGCTTGTTCCCATCTTTCCCACCTTCTCAATCTCTCCCTCTCATCAGGCACTGTCCCCTCTGCCTTCAAGCACGCTCTCATCTCTCCTATTCTTAAAAAACCTACCCTTGATCCAAACTCTCTCTTTAACTACCGACCCATCTCTCTTCTCCCTTTTGCCTCCAAACTCCTTGAGCGTATTGTCTACAACCGCCTTACTTCCTTTCTTTCCTCACACTCACTGCTTGACCCATTCCAGCCTGGCTTCCGTCCTCTCCACTCCACTGAAACTGCCCTTACAAAAGTATGCAATGACCTCCATGCTGCTAAATCTAAGGGACACTACTCTCTACTTATTCTACTTGATCTCTCTGCTGCTTTTGACACTGTGGACCATCCTCTCCTACTGCAAATCCTTCACTCCATTGGTCTGCGTAACACTGCCCTCTCTTGGTTGTCGTCCTACCTTTCTGACCGTTCATTCTCTGTCTCCTCTCATGACTCCACCTCCCCCTCACTTCCACTAACTGTAGGGGTACCCCAAGGTTCTGTCCTTGGTCCTCTTCTCTCTCTATACGTCCTCACTAGGTAAGCTCATTAGTTCTTTTGGTTTCCAATATCATCTCTATGCTGATGACACTCAAATCTATCTTTCCTCTCCAGACCTCTCCCCTACTCTCCTCACTCGTATCTCCAACTGTCTCTGCTATCTCTTCCTGGATGTCCCAGCTCTTTCTTAAACTTAACATGTCTAAGACCGAGCTGATCATCTTCCCTCCCTCCCGCATAACCTCACCTCCTACAATCTCATTATCTATTGATGGCACTACTATCTCCTCTACCCCCCAAGTGCGCTGTCTTGGAGTAATCCTTGACTCCTCCCTCTCCTTCAAACCACACATTCAGCACCTCTCACAAACCTGCCGTTTTCATCTAAAAAATATTTCCAGGATCAGACCCTTTCTGACCCAGGATGCTACTAAGACTCTTATCCACTCACTGGTCATCTCCAGACTGGACTACTGTAATCTCCTCCTGACTGGCATTCCTGACAAATACCTCTCTCCACTCCAATCTATCCTCAATGCTGCTGCCCGGCTAATTTTCCTCACCAAATGCACTACGTCCACCTCTCCTCTCTTACTAGTCCTTCACTGGCTCCCCTTCCCTTTCAGAATCCATTTCAAGCTTCTCACACTTGCTTACAAAACCCTCACCCACTCCTCTCCCATCTACATCTCTGATCTTATCTCGCTTTACACTCCCACCCGTCCTCTTCGCTCTGCTAATGCACGCCGACTCTCCTGCCTATGGATTACTTCCTCCCACCTCCAAGATTTTTCACGTGCTGCACCACTTCTCTGGAATTCCCTACCTCTCCCCCTCAGACTCTCCACCTCTCTACAAAACTTCAAATGGGCTCTCAAGACCCACTTCTTCACCAAACCCAGCCAAATCTCATCCTAAACCTCTGTTCCACGCTCTCTATGTACCCCATCTGTCTCACCCCTGTCTGTCTACCCCTCCCCTTTAGAATGTAAGCTCTCATGAGCAGGGCCCTCTTCCCTCATGTGCTTACTCTTTTCTTACTTTAATAATCTTCAGCTGCACCAAATCCAGCAGTCTTCTGCCACCTGATACTTATTCCAGTGTCATCTGCTGATGTAGCTATGTTTATTTACCCTGTACTTGTCCTATATTGTCATCAACTGTAAGTTGCTGTTTTCCTGTTTGATTATTTGTTTATGTACTCTGTAATTTGGTGCTGCGGAACCCTTGTGGCGCCATATAAATAAAGGATAATAATAATAAATAATATATTATATAGCAGTACGGTACAGTAGGCCACTGCTCTACCTACCTCTGTGTCGTCAAGTATACTATCCATCCATACCTGTGGTGCATTTTAGAAAAAAACATATCTCGGCAGAGCAATCTATATATCCATCATTTTTCAGACAGCAACAGTGGGTATTGTATTAGTCACCCAATCCATCACTTTTATAGGGTTACATGCATCCACATGCTACAGCCTGTCTCAATAATTTTACTGTCACGGTGTGTGTGTTTGTGTTTTTATTTGGGTATTTTTTGTTGTTGTAGAACTACAGGTACCAGCAAGCCCGTTATTTCCCCGCCTGCTGGTACTTGAGGTTCTCCAAGTACCAGCAAGTGGGGGAGGCTTGCTGGGCCTTGTAGTTCCACAACAAAAAAACAATATTCTTTTTTTACACATATGGCTATCAGCCCGGCACCCACCACACAGGGGTGCTGGGGACAGCCTCGGGCTTCACCCCTGGCCCTTGGGTGCCTCGAGGGGAGGAACCTCTTGATTTAAGGGATCCCCACTCCTCCAGGGAACCCCGGCCAGGGGTGACTAGTTGGAGGGGTAATGCCAGGGCCGCAGGGACCTACATAAAAGTGTCCCCTGGCTGTGGCATTATCTCTCTGGCTAGTGGAGCCCGGTGCTGGTTTTAAAAATATGGGGGACCCCTACATCTTTTGTCCCACGTATTTTTTGGAACCAGGACCCGTCTAAGAGCCCGGTGCTGGTTGTCTAAATACGGGGAACCTCTGTCCAATTTTTCCCCCAGTATTTAAATAACCAGGACCGGCTCAAAGAGGCTGGTTATACTAAGGAGGGGGGACCGCACACATTTTTTTTAACCCATTCAGACCCTTCTCCTTTAAGTTAATGGAAGCCCTGGACAACAAAATTGCATTCATGTCCTCCTCCCTCACCCTTCCCAGTCCCAAACACTCATTTTTTTTTCTTTAAAAATTTATAATATATCACAAGAACAATGAGCAGGCAGGCAGCGGGCATTGGCGGCATCGGACTGATATAGAAATTAGTGGTGGAGGGCTGGGTCAGTTGATTGTGGGAGAGTTTGTAAGCCATTGGCGGTGGCAGCGGGTATCGGCTCAGAGGCAGTAGCGGGCATTGGCTAAGGGTCATCGGCAGGATTCGGCGGACATTATGGCTGTAGTGCCTCACTAGCCACTGACCTCACCGCACGCCACTGTGGGACAGATGTAACATGCAGAGAGAGGTAGATTTTGGGAGAAGGAATGTCCTAGCATAACTGTTAATTGCAGTGTAATACTGTAATTCAACTGTGCAGCATTTGTGGCTAAATGTCAAAGAAGCCAGTATTTACCCTGCATGCAAAACAATAAATGTATTTGCACATACCTCCAAACTAACCCAATTTTTGCAGGACAGTCACTTTTTTTGGGAATGTCCAGCTAACCCAAATAACCCCCCCCCCCCAGTGTCCCATAGTCATGGGGAAGGGGGGGGTGGAAGGCTCCCTGTAGCTTGTTGCTCTGCAAATATGCACATTGTGGGTAATTCAGACCTGATCGCTAGGGTGTGTTTTTTGCATCCCTGTGATCAGGTGGTTGCCGCCTACAGCGGAAGGGAAAATTTGCTGTGCAGGTGTGTGATCACATGTGCACAAGAGCTGCACAGCTCAGCACTTACTCAGCCATTGAGGTGACGTCACAAATCCTCCCACAAAACGCCGGGTCCCTCCAGTGTTTTTCCGGACACTCCCTAGAAACATTCAGTTGCCACCCACACAAACACCCTCTTCTTGTCAATCTTCTTGTGATCTCCGGACCGTCGCACCTACGCATTGTGGCGCATACGCATGTGCAGTGCAGACCTGATTGCCCGCTGGGTGAAAATAAATTGAAGCGATCTGGTCTGAATAAGCCCCAATGTCTATTCACGGGAGACAGAGGGGCTGGGGTATGGTCAGCAGCTCACAGAGCACCTATAATGACAAAAATGGGAGACATGGCTCAAGATCGCGATATACCTGCGAAGGTACGCCCTCTATTGATTGACAGGCAGAGGCATTCGCATTTTCTGCGGAGCACCCGGAGAAAATGTAGGCACATGCACAGGATGGACCCTGCGTATATGCCCCCATCCTCTTCATAGTTTTTGGGGTTGGAACGAGCAGTGTGAAAACATCAATCGATGGGGGTAATTCCAAGTTGATCGCAGCAGGAATTTTGTTAGCAGTTGGGCAAAACCATGTGCACTGCATTTACGAACAGATGATTTTTTATATAAATTTTAAAATGTTAGTAAATGTGTGTTTTTTTCAACCTGGAAGCCCAACATCGATTAAGATCGATCTTAAATAGACCCCTGGGTTTTAAGGATAACCATGGTTGAGTCCAATAATTAATTCACATTGACCGAAGTTCTAATTAAGTAGTGATGTGCACCGGAAATTTTTCGGGTTTTGGGTTCGGTTCCGCGGCCGTGTTTTGGGTTCGGACGCGTTTTGGCAAAACCTCACCGAAATTTTTTTGTCGGATTCGGGTGTGTTTTGGATTCGGGTGTTTTTTTCAAAAAACCCTAAAAAACAGCTTAAATCATAGAATTTGGGGGTCATTTTGATCCCATAGTATTATTAACCTCAATAACCATAATTTCCACTCATTTTCAGTCTTTTTTGAACACCTCACACCTCACAATATTATTTTAATTGGTATTTGGTACCGGGGACACAGTACCTCAATCAAGTCTATAGTTGGCTCTGAAATCAGCATTAAACTGGATCCACACTTAGATTATCTGTTCAATTTTTTTTTCTAGTTGAAACAAAATTATGCTAATATGTGGCAGCAAATGACAATTGACCATTTGCTCCCAAACACTGGAAAACATCAAAAAATGGTCATTTAGATAAATTGGTTAAATCCATTTCATTTAGCTAATTTATCCAAACTACCTTTATTGTATCTTTGTGGGTGAATGATGTGTGGGTCAGTGTTGAGGGTGGTGGAGGAGATGGGTAATAGGCACAGCAGGGTGTGGACAGTCAAATAGTGTGCTTAGAGGTGCAGATAAATAGGGATATCTAATAATTCACCCACTATTCTATAGAATTATTAGATATCCCTATTTATCTGCATTACTCACCTAACACTCAGCATTTATCTACATGCTGATGCTATTCATAGCACTTAGCTTGCAAGTATTTTACCCATAAGAAGACACATTAGATGTTCCCTCTCTTTTCATTAAAGACGTCCCCAGCAACCATACTGTACTATACTACAACAGGAATAATTACTGTGGGGGATTATACCATTTGATCTGGAATAAAGGGAAAATATTGTGGAAAGAGTGCTGTAAGTGTATGATATGTAGAACTATTGCCAGGTTCTGACATTTGTCAAGTGAATTACTAATATACATTCAACTAATATTACATAGTGTCCAGTAATTCAGTATCAGACTAATTGATAAAGTCAATTTGGATCAATAATAAAGACACAACACAGGTAGCGAACCTTGATATTAATAAATGTATTTCCATTTATTATATATGGTAATTACATTATACAAACTTATTGTACTTTATCTCGTGTTTAGACAATTTTAACGAATTTATTAAAAGTAAATTTTTAAATCATCATTTGTGCGCCAGCAAAAGAGACATTCTTTTCTCTTCTCCTTTCCTGCATAACATTACTTGTCTCTGGTAGCACCCCCGAACGTCCTACAATTAATATTTAATATAACTGATGGACATTTATTGGGGCCTCTTCATACAAATATTTAGAATTTAATAGCTGGTGCAGAACACATCCCCTTCCCCCCATTCCCTGTATATCTGGATTCACCAAGGAAATGCTGATACTGACTCCAAGAAGAAAGGGAGTCTCTTCCCTATGAAGGTGAAGCCTTGTTTGGCGACGGCCTAGTTAATTTGATCTCGGCAGCTCCCGCAGGTAAGTCAACCTTCTTGCACTATGTTCCCTCTCAACGGATAAAGACGCATCATTATCTGATGCAGTCATTTCGGCCCAATAGATATGCAAGAAGTTAAGATTCCCCTTTCTTTGCAGGTAGAGGAAGGAGAAGAGGGAAGAGGTCTGTAGCCTCTTCAAGATTGCAGGAGCAGAGATTGTCCTCTGCTTCTGCCAAATCCACTGCATGACGCTAGGGCTTTCTTGCAGGAGCCCGCACCAGTGGGGGCACGTCTAAAACTCTTCAGTCAGTTCTGGATTCATTCGGACCTGGACTCGTGGGTTTTATAAATAGTGTCCCAAGGGTACAAACTGGGGTTTCAAGACGTTCCCCCTCACCGATTGTTCAAATCAGCCTTAGACAGCAGGGAGAAGGTTTTTATTCAAGCCACTTCGTGGTCACGAAGCCGGACGGCTCAGTCAGACCAATCTGAAATCTGAAATCCCTCAATTTCTACCTAAAGAAATTCAATTTCAAGATGGAATCTCTCACGGTAGTGATCTCCAGTCCGGAGGAAGGAGATTTCATGGTTTTGGTAAACTTAAAGGATGCCTACTTACATGTTCCCATTTAGCCACTGCATCAAGCTACCTGAGGTTTGCAATTCAGGATTGTCATTACTAATTTCAGACGTTGCCATTTGGTCTGTCCACGGCTCCGAGGATTTTCACCAGGGTGATGGCGGAAATGATGGTTCTCCTTCGCAAGCAAGGAGTCACAATTATACCGTACTTGGATAATAGTTTGCTGTCTGTTTCCACTTCTCTTTTCTTGAGCCGCTCCGTTCTATGCCCTTGCGCACTATCCTAACTTCTCCCGTCTGCTTACTTTGTGCCTTCCAACGCACAATGCGAACTACAGGTAGTGCTGCAGGGCCCACACCTTTTTACTTGCCTTACAGAGCAGCTCTGGAACTGTTACAGTGCCCAGCTGCTGCAAGAAATCAGCTTGAATGCTTCAGGGGCTGGGGCATAGCCAACATGAGCCCCACACCGAAGGAGGGTGGAGGTGTTTAATGCGAACTAGGGGTCATCCAAGCGCCGCAAAAGGCCGCCATGCCCTGCATAACCCTTTTCTCTTTTCATATGCAGATGAGGGTTCCAGCCAACTTTGGCCCACTGCTTGGATGACATCACCGTATGCAAATCCGTCTTCTGCAGACCTTCTCCCAGGAATGCTTTTACTAGTTGTTGCATTTGGTTTGTTGTTTGGGGGTGCTTCAGTATTAGGCAGCCTTCTACCCTCCCATGTTCATCTCACCTGCCAGGTGAGATACTATGATCATGAAGTTGCTTCTCCCAGGGCAAGGCTCACCCATTGCCAGGCCGATGCAAGAACTGGCAGCCCAACTAGAACATCAGGAGGCTGCACAGGGCCACATCATCCGCTGTCTCCAGGATCTCTCTACTCGGCTGGATGGGATTCAGACAACTCTCCGTGGATCAGGCGCGTCTGGTGCGTCAACCACAGTGACTCCAGCTATAACCCCACCCACCTTACCCATTTCTGCTCCACGTCTTCATCTTCCAACGCCAGCAAAATTTGACGGATCTCCAAGATTCTGCAGGGGATTTCTCAACCAGTGTGAGACTGCAAGGGATATTGGACTCTTGAGTTCACGGGCCAATTTCATGGCAGTCTCGGATAGGAGGGCATTGTGGATTCACCAAGGGAATGCTGATGCTGACTCCAAGAAGAAAGGGAGTTTCTTCCCTATGAAGGTGAAGCCTTGTTTGGCGACGGCCTAGTTAATTTGATCTCGGCAGCTCCCGCAGGTAAGTCAACCTTCTTGCCCTATGTTCCCTCTCAACGGATGAAGACGCATCATTATCTAACGCAGTCATTTTGGCCCAATAGATATGCAAGAAGTTAAGATTCACCTTTCTTTGCAGGTAGAGGAAGGAGAAGAGGGAAGAGGTCTGTAGCCTCTTCAAGATCGCAGGAGCAGAGATCGTCCTCTGCTTCTGCCAAATCCACTGCATGACGCTGGGGCTCTCTTGCAGGAGCCCACACCAGTGGGGGCACGTCTAAAACACTTCAGTCAGTTCTGGATTAATTTGGACCTGGACTCGTGGGTTTTACAAATAGTGTCCCAAGGGTACAAACTGGGGTTTCAAGACGTTCCCCCTCACCGATTGTTCAAATCGGCCTTAGTCAGCAGGGAGAAGGCTTTTATTCAAGCCTCTTCGTGGTCCCGAAGCCGGAAGGCTCAGTCAGACCAATCTGAAATCTGAAATCCCTCAATTTCTACCTAAAGAAATTCAATTTCAAGATGGAATCTCTCAGGGTAGGGATCTCCAGTCCGGAGGAAGGAGATTTCATGGTTTTGGTAGACATAAGGATGCCTACTTACATGTTCCGTTTAGCCACTGCATCAAGCTACCTGAGGTTTGCAATTCAGTATTGTCAAAACCAATTTCAGACGTTGCCGTTTGGTCTGTCCACGGCTCCGAGGATTTTCACCAGGGTGATGGCGGAAATGATGGTTCTCCTTCGCAAGCAAGGAGTCACAATTATCCCGTACTTGGATGATCTCTTGATAAAGGCGAGATCCAGGGACCAGTTGTTGCAAAACATTGCACTCTCCCTGACAGTTCTTCAACAACATGGTTGGCTCCTAAACTTGCCAAAATTGCAGTTGGTCCCAATGACGCGGTTGTTGTTTTTGGGAGTGATACTGGACACAGAAGAGGTTTTCTTCCAGTGGAAAGGCTATGGAGATCCAGAGTCTGGTCAAACAAATTCTGAAACCAGCAAGAGTGTTAATCCATCAATGCATTCGGTTGCTGGGGAAGATGGTTGCGGCCAACGAGGCCATTCAGTTTGGCAGGTTCCATGCTAGAGTGTTCCAGTGGGACCTGTTGGACAAGTTGTCCGGATCCCACCTACACATGCACCGGAGGATAATCCTGTCTTCCAAGACCAGAATATCACTCCATTGGCGGCTGCACAGTTCTCACCTCCTAGAGGGGCGATGGTTCGGGATCCAGGACTGGATCCTAGGGACCACGGATGCAACCCTCCGAGGCTGGGGAGCAGTCACACAGGGGGAAAACATCCAAGGAAGATGGTCAAGTCGGGAAAGTTGTCTCCACATAAATGTTCTGGAGTTAAGGGCCATTTAATAACTGCAGACACAGTACGCACTGGGACGGGTGCCCAGCATCCTCTACGGACTAAGAGAAAAGGATTTACCGGTAGGTATTAAAATCCTATTTTCTCTAACGTCCTAGAGGATGCTGGGGACTCTGTAAGGACCATGGGGATAGACGGGCTCCGCAGGAGACATGGGCACTTTAAGAAAGACTTTAGTTCTGGGTGTGCAGTGGCTCCTCCCTCTATGCCCCTACTCCATACCTCAGTTTGATACTGTGCCCAGTGGAAACTGTGTGCTTTTCAGGAGCTCTCCTGAGCTTTCTGACAGAAAGTATTTTGTTAGGTTTTTAATTTTCAGGGAGCACTGCTGGCAACAGACTCCCTGCATCGAGGGACTGAGGGGAGAGAAGCAGCCCTACTCTCTGAGTTGCAAGGTCCTGCTTCTTAGGCTACTGGACACCATTAGCTCCAGCGGGATTGGTACGCAGGATCTCACCCTCACCGTCCGTCCCAGAGCCGCGCCGCCGTCCCCCTCGCAGAGCCGGAAGATAGAAGCCGGGTGAGTATGAGAAGAAAAGAGACTTCAGCGGTGGCAGAAGACTTCATGATCTTCACTGAAGTAACGCACAGCACTGCAGCTGTGCGCCATTGCTCCCATACACCTCACATACTCTGGTCACTGTAAGGGTGCAGGGCGCCCTGGGCAGCAATATAAACCTCTTTTTGCAAAAATATAACATATATACAGCTGAGCACTGTATATATGTATGAGCCCCCGCCAATTTTACAGTTTAAGCGGGACAGAAGCCCGCCGCCGAGGGGGCGGGGCTTCTCCCTCAGCACTCACCAGCGCCATTTTTTCTCCACAGCACCGCTGAGGCAGCTCCCCAGACTCTCGCCTGCTGAAACCACGGTAGACAAGAGGGTTGAAAAGAGGGGGGGGCACATAATTCGGCGCAAATTACATACAGCAGCACTACTGGGCAAACATTAAGTTACTGTGTTATTCCTGGGTTATATAGCGCTGGGGTGTGTGCTGGCATACTCTCTCTCTCTGTCTCTCCAAAGGGCCTTGTGGGGAAACTGTTTTCAGAAAAAGCATTCCCTGTGTGTGTGGTGTGTCGGTACACGTGTGTCGACATGTCTGAGGAAGAAGGCTATATTAGAGAGGAGCGGGAGCAAATTAATGTGGTGTCTCTGCGACAGCTGATTGGATGGATATGTGGAATGTTTTAAATGCTAGTGTAAACTCAGTGCACAAAAGATTAGACAAGGCTGAAGCTTCGGGACAGTCAGGGTCTCAACCCATGCCTGATCCTATGTCGCAGGGACTGTCAGGGTCTCATAAGCGCCCACTATCCCAGATTGTTGACACAGATACTGACACGGATTCTGACTCCAGTGTCGATTACGATGATGCAAAGTTACAGCCAAAATTGGCAAAATCCATTCGATATAGGATTATGGCAATAAAAGATGTTTTGCACATCACAGAGGAACCCCCTGTCCCTGACAAGAGGGTACATAAGTACAAGGGAAAGAAGCCTGAGGTAACCTTTCCCCCCTCACACGAGCTGAACGAGTTATGTGAAAAAGCCTGGGAATCTCCAGATAAAAGACTGCAGATTTCCAAAAGGATTCTTATGGCGTATCCTTTCCCATCAATGGATAGGTTAAGATGGGAATCCTCCCCTAGGGTGGACAAAGCATTAACACGCTTATCCAAGAAGGTAGCCCTCCCGTCCCAGGATACGGCTACCCTCAAAGAGTCTGCTGACCGCAAACAGGAGATAACCCTGAAGTCCATTTATACACATTCGGGTACCTTACTCAGACCGGCAATTGCGTCGGCCTGGGTGTGTAGTGCTGTAGCAGCATGGACGGATACCTTATCTGAGGGGATGGATACCCTAGATAAGGATACTATTTTATTGACCCTGGGGCATATAAGAGATGCTGTCCTATATGTGTGTATGCAAAGTACAGGTGGTGCTGCAGGGCTCACACCCTTTTACTTGTCTTGTAGAGCAACTCTGGAGCTGTTATTGGATCCATCTGCTGCAGGCCTTCCCCCAGGAATGCTTGCACTAGTTGTTGCATTTGGTTTGTTGTTTGGGGGTGCTTCAGTATTAGGCAGCCTTCTGCCCTCCCACATTCATCTGAAAATGTGTTCTCCCTGCAGTTGTTGTCCCCAGATGAGAGTTCCCTTGTGCTTCCTCAGTTGAATCTCCTTAACTTGACGGGGGTGTGCCCGAGCAGCCGCCCTCCACAGCCCTATCCCAACACATACTTATCTTGCATATGAGATCTCTTGATCATGAAGATAGTTCTCACAGGGTGAGGTTCATCCATTACATTTTAAAGTAGGAAGGTACAAATTACATATTCGAATTACATATATGTGCTGGATTCAAATGTTTTCCCCCCTTCCTTTCTCAATTGTGCCCATCAGCAGCTATTCTTATGTTGCTGCCAATGGTTGTGACACATTTTTTTCTTCTGTGGGGTACACTGGACTCCACAAGGATTCATATTGGGGTGTAGAGTAGGATCTTGATCTGAGGCACCAACAAGCTCAAAGCTTTTGACTGTTCACAAGATACTCAGCGCCCCCTCCTCTATAACCTCGCTTCCATGAACAGGGAGCTCAGTTTGTAGTTGGTGCCTTCAGTAGCAGGCCACTTAACAGGGGGCTGCCTCAGGCATCCTATTCTTAGCTATTAATTTTGACAAGAAAAGAAGAACTTTTTTAATAAGAATCTACAAGGGCTGCAGCAGGCTAGGTCTAATAGACATATTTACTGCAGCTCCATCACTCCCAGCGGCACAGTATACTCCAGTGCCCCGGTTGCTGGGTCACTGCAGCGGAGGCTCCGGTTTCTTCCTAAGGTCAGTCACACACACACCGCCCTCCGGGATCACGAGGCCGCTGATGAAAGGGTGGTAAGGGTCTTCTGTGCCCGCTTTATACTGTGATCCAGCGTGGCTGTAGGGGGCGGGCCGTGTGCGCACTGGCGTGGACACTGATTACTGGGCAGCTGCTCCACTAGCCACCAGGGACAGTTAAGGAGCACAGCTCTGGGGGTTTTTCTCCTATATTAACCCCATTTTGTACTACCCGCAGTGCATTGTGATAGGTAATAGGGCCTGATTCGGGTTGGATTGCAATCGCAATAAGCAATCCAACTGCAAAAATTGCTAAGAGCATACGCATCCGCCTGCAGATAATGCGATCGCCTCTGCCAGTCAATCGGTGCAGGGGGGGGGAGGGGGGTCAACAACACTCCATTCCCAAGTCAGAGATGGAGCGGTGCGGGGGCAGGGTTTCAATATTGGGTCGGCAACGGAGAAACAGGAGGCGTGGTCAGAGCGGCTGCATGACATCTCATGGGCCGGACTCCGCCAGTGGAGCCCCAGCGTCATGCAGTAGATTTTGTAGAGGCCGGGGAGGACTTCTGTTCCTGGGAGCTAGCTGTGTTGTGCATCTTTTTTCCTCTGCCCCTACCTCTGGCAAGAAAGGACGCACCTCACACTTTCTTGTTTCTTTGTGACCGAAAGGACTGCATTTGATAATGCAGAGCTTTCTTATGCTGTGAGGGAACATAAGGTAAAAAATTTGATTTTCCAGCTGTAGCTGTGCGTGTTAATGCTTTGTCCATCCTAGGGGAGGATTCCCATCGTAACCTATCCGTTGATGGGAAAGGATACGCCATAAGAATCCTTTTGGAAATCTGCAGTCTTTTATCTGGAGATTCCCAAGCTTTTTCACATAACTCGTTCAGCTCGTGTGAGGGGGGAAAGGTTACCTCAGGCTTCTTTCCCTTGTACATATGTACCCTCTTGTCAGGGACAGGGGGTTCCTCTGTGATGTGCAAAACATCTTTTATTGCCATAATCCTATATCGAATGGATTTTGCCAATTTTGGCTGTAACTTTGCATCAACGTAATCGACACTGGAGTCAGAATCCGTGTCGGTATCTGTGTCAACAATCTGGGATAGTGTGCACTTATGAGACCCTGACAGTCCCTGCGACATATGATCAGGCATGGGTTGAGACCCTGACTGTCCCAAAGCTTCAGCCTTGTCTAATCTTTTGTGCAATGAGTTTACACTAGCATTTAAAACATTCCACATATCCATCCAATCAGGTGTCGGCGGAGACACCACATTCATTTGCTCCCGCTCCTCTCTAATATAGCCATCTTCCTCAGACATGTCGACATACGTGTACCGACACACCACACACACACAGGGAATGCTTTTCTGAAGACAGTTTCCCCACAAGGCCCATTGGAGAGACAGAGAGAGAGAGTATGCCAGCACACACCCCAGCGCTATATAACCCAGGAATAACACAGTAACTTAATGTTTGTCCAGTAGCGCTGCTGTATGTCATTTGCGCCGAATTATGTGCCCCCCCTCTCTTTTCAACCCTCTTGTCTACCATGGTATAAGCAGGGGAGAGTCCGGGCAGCTTCCTCTCAGCGGTGCTGTGGAGAAAAAATGGCGCTGGTGAGTGCTGAGGGAGAAGCCCCGCCCCCTCGGCGGCGGGCTTCTGTCCCGCTTAAACTGTAAAATTGGCAGGGGCTCATACATATACAGTGCCCAGCTGTATATATGTTATATTTTTGCCAAAAAGAGGTTTATATTGCTGCCCAGGGCGCCCCCCCTGCGCCCTGCACCCTTACAGTGACCGGAGTATGTGAGGTGTATGGGAGCAATGGTGCACAGCTGCAGTGCTGTGCGTTACCTCAGTGAAGATCATGAACTCTTCTGCCGCCTCTGAAGTCTTCTTTTCTTCTCATACTCACCCGGCTTCTATCTTCTGAATCTGCAAGGGGGACGGCGGCGCGGCTCTGGGACGGACGGCGAGGGTGAGATCCTGCGTACCAATCACTCTGGAGCTAATTGTGTCCAGTAGCCTAAGAAGCAGGACCTTGCAACTCAGAGAGTAGAGCTGCTTCTCTCCCCTCAGTCCCTCGATGCAGGGAGTCTGTTGCCAGCAGTGCTCCCTGAAAATTAAAAACCTAACAAAATACTTTCTGTCAGAAAGCTCAGGAGAGCTCCTGAAAAGCACCCAGTTTCAAATGGGCACAGTATCAAACTGAGGTATGGAGGAGGGGCATAGAGGGAGGAGCCAGTGCACACCCAGAACTAAAGTCTTTCTTAAAGTGCCCATGTCTCCTGCGGAGCCCGTCTATCCCCATGGTCCTTACGGCGTCCCCAGCATACTCTAGGACATTAGAGAAACTAGAATTTTAGTTTGGGGGTGCTTCAGTATTAGGCAGCCTTCTGCCCTCCCATGTTCATCTAAAAAAGATGTGTTCTCCCTGCAGTTGTTGTCCCCAGATGAGAGTTCCCTTGTGCTGCCTCAGTTGAATCTCCTTTACTTGACAGAGATGTGCCTGAGCAGCGGCCCTCCCCAGCCCTATCCCAAATCATACTTATTTTGCATAGGAGATACCATGGTCATGAAGATTGTTCTCCCAGGGTGAGGTTCATTCATTGCATTCTGGGTATGCTGACTCCTGTGATTTCCCCAAATGGGGGAAACTCGACTGCATTATTTGTGGTAGTGGGGGACTGTGTTTGTGCTTTCCTCTGGTCAGCTCTGGTAAAAGTCAGATTTCTTTGTCTCAGATCTTCCTCTAGCCTTGTTTTTCTTTCGAGAGTTCCCTTGTGCTGCCTCAGTTGGATCTCCTTCACTTGACAGGGGGGTGCCCGAGCAGCGACCCTCCCCAGCTCTAGCCCAACTCCTACTTACCTGCCAGGTGAGATACTATGATCATGAAGGTGCTTCTCCCAGGGCAAGGCTCACCCATTGCACTCTGGGTGTGCTGCTCCTGCGATTTCCCCAAATGTGGGAAACTTGACTGCATAATTTGTGTTTCCCGTGGTCGGATCTCGTATAATTCAGATCTCTTTGTCTCAGGTCTCTCTCCAGCCTAGTTTGCTGTCTGTTTCCACTTCTCTTTTCTTGAGCCGTTCCCTTCTATGCCCTTGCGCACGATCCTGACTTCTCCCGTCTGCTTACTTTGTGCCTTCCAATGCACAATGCAAACTACAGGTAGTGCTGCAGGGCCCACACCCTTTTACTTGCCGTACAGAGCAGCTCTGGAGCTGTTACAGTGCCCAGCTACTGCAAGAAATCAGCTTGAATGCTTCAGGGGCTGGGGCATAGCCAATATGAGCCCCACACCGAAGGAGGGTGGAGGTGTTTAATGCAAACTAGGGGTCAGCCAAGCGCCGCAAAAGGCCGCCATGCCCTGCACGCCCCTTTTCTCTTTTCATATGCAGACGAGGGTTGAAGCCAACTTTGACCCACTGCTTGGATGACATCACCATATGCAAACCCATCTGCTGCAGGCCTTCCCCCAGGAATGCTTGCACTTGTTGTTGCATTTGGTTTGTTGTTTGGGGGTGCTTCAGTATTAGGCAGCCTTCTGCCCTCCCATGTTCATCTGAAAATATGTGTTCTCCCTGCAGTTGTTGTCCCCAGATGAGAGTTCCCTTGTGCTGCCTCAGTTGAATCTCCTTTACTTGACAGAGATGTGCCTGAGCAGCGGCCCTCCCCAGCCCTATCCCAAATCATACTTATTTTGCATAGGAGATACCATGGTCATGAAGATTGTTCTCCCAGGGTGAGGTTCATTCATTGCATTCTGGGTATGCTGACCTCTGTGATTTCCCCAAATGTGGGAAACTCGACTGCATTATTTGTGGTAGTGGGGGACTGTGTTTGTGCTTTCCTCTGGTCAGCTCTGGTAAAAGTCAGATTTCTTTGTCTCAGATCTTCCTCTAGCCTTGTTTTTCTTTCGAGAGTTCCCTTGTGCTGCCTCAGTTGGATCTCCTTCACTTGACAGGGGGGTGCCCGAGCAGCGACCCTCCCCAGCTCTAGCCCAACTCCTACTTACCTGCCAGGTGAGATACTATGATCATGAAGGTGCTTCTCCCAGGGCAAGGCTCACCCATTGCACTCTGGGTGTGCTGCTCCTGCGATTTCCCCAAATGTGGGAAACTTGACTGCATAATTTGTGTTTCACCTGGTCGGCTCTCGTATAATTCAGATCTCTTTGTCTCAGGTCTCTCTCCAGCCTAGTTTGCTGTCTGTTTCCACTTCTTTTTTCTTGAGCCCCTCCCTTTTATACCCTTGTGCACTATCCTGACTTCTCCTCCCGTCTGCTTACTTTGTGCCTTCCAATGCACAATGCAAACTACAGGTAGTGCTGCAGGGCCCACACCCTTTTACTTGCCTTACAGAGCAGCTCTGGAGCTGTTACAGTGCCCAGCTGCTGCAAGAAATCAGCTTGAATGCTTCAGGGGCTGGGGCATAGCCAACATGAGCCCCACACCGAAGGAGGGTGGAGGTGTTCAATGCAAACTAGGGGTCAGCCAAGCTCCGCAAAAGGCCGCCATGCCATGCACGCCCCTTTTCTCTTTTCATATGCAGACGAGGGTTGAAGCCAACTTTGACCAACTGCTTGGATGACATCACCATATGCAAATCCATCTGCGGCAGGCCTTCCCCCAGGAATGCTTGCACTAGTTGTTGCATTTGGTTTGTTGTTTGGGGGTGCTTCAGTATTAGGCAGCCTTCTGCCCTCCCATGTTCATCTGAAAATATGTGTTTTCCCTGCAGTTGTTGTCCCCAGGTGAGAGTTCCCTTGTGCTGCCTCAGTTGAATCTCCTTTACTTGACAGAGATGTGCCTGAGCAGCGGCCCTCCCCAGCCCTATCCCAAATCATACTTATTTTGCATAGGAGATACCATGGTCATGAAGATTGTTCTCCCAGGGTTAGGTTCATTCATTGCATTCTGGGTATGCTGACCCCTGTGATTTCCCCAAATGTGGGAAACTTGACTGCATTATTTGTGGTAGTGGGGGCCTGTGTTTGTGCTTTCCTCTGGTCAGCTCTGGTAAAAGTCAGATTTCTTTGTTTCAGATCTTCCTCTAGCCTTGTTCTTCTTTCGAGAGTTCCCTTGTGCTGCCTCAGTTGGATCTCCTTCTCTTGACAGGGGGGTGCCCGAGCAGCGACCCTTCCCAGCTCTAGCCCAACTCCTACTTACCTGCCAGGTGAGATACTATGATCATGAAGTTGCTTCTCCCAGGGCAAGGCTCACCCATTGCACTCTGGGTGTGCTGCCCCTGCGATTTCCCCAAATGTGGGACACTTGACTGCATAATTTGTGTTTCACCTGGTCGGCTCTCGTATAATTCAGATCTCTTTGTCTCAGGTCTCTCTCCAGCCTAGTTTGCTGTCTGTTTCCACTTCTCTTTTCTTGAGCCGCTCCCTTCTATGCCCTTGTGCACTATCCTGACTTCTCCCGTCTGCTTACTTTGTGCCTTCCAACGCACAATGCAAACTACAGGTAGTGCTGCAGGGCCCATACCCTTTTACTTGCCTTACAGAGCAGCTCTGGAGCTGTTACAGTGCCCAGCTGCTGCAAGAAATCAGCTTAAATGCTTCAGGGGCTGGGGCATAGCCAACATGAGCCCCACACCGAAGGAGGGTGGAGGTGTTTAATGCAAACTAGGGGTCAGCCAAGCGCCGCAAAAGGCCGCCATGCCCTGCACGCCCCTTTTCTCTTTTGATATGCAGACAAGGGTTGAAGTCAACTTTGACCCACTGCTTGGATGACATCACCATATGCAAATCCATCTGCGGCAGGCCTTCCCCCAGAAATGCTTGCACTAGTTGTTGCATTTGGTTTGTTGTTTGGGGGTGCTTCAGTATTAGGCAGCCTTCTGCCCTCCCATGTTCATCTGAAAATATGTGTTCTCCCTGCAGTTGTTGTCCCCAGATGAGAGTTCCCTTGTGCTGCCTCAGTTGAATCTCCTTTACTTGACAGAGATGTGCCTGAGCAGCGGCCCTCCCCAGCCCTATCCCAAATCATACTTATTTTGCATAGGAGATACCATGGTCATGAAGATTGATCTCCCAGGGTTAGGTTCATTCATTGCATTCTGGGTATGCTGACCCCTGTGATTTCCCCAAATGTGGGAAACTCGACTGCATTATTTGTGGTAGTGGGGGACTGTGTTTGTGCTTTCCTCTGGTCAGCTCTGGTAAAAGTCAGATTTCTTTGTCTCAGATCTTCCTCTAGCCTTGTTCTTCTTTCGAGAGTTCCCTTGTGCTGCCTCAGTTGGATCTCCTTCACTTGACAGGGGGGTGCCCGAGCAGCGACCCTCCCCAGCTCTAGCCCAACTCCTACTTACCTGCCAGGTGAGATACTATGATCATGAAGTTGCTTCTCCCAGGGCAAGGCTCACCCATTGCACTCTGGGTGTGCTGCCCCTGCGATTTCCCCAAATGTGGGAAACTTGACTGCATAATTTGTGTTTCCCCTGGTCGGTTCTCATATAATTCAGATCTCTTTGTCTCAGGTCTCTCTCCAGCCTAGTTTGCTGTCTGTTTCCACTTCTTTTTTTTTGAGCCCCTCCCTTCTATACCCTTGTGCACTATCCTGACTTCTCCTCCCATCCGCTTACTTTGTACCTTACAATGCACAATGCAAACTACAGGTAGTGCTGCAGGGCCCACACCCTTTTACTTGCCTTACAGAGCAGCTCTGGAGCTGTTACAGTGCCAAGCTGCTGCAAGAAATCAGCTTGAATGCTTCAGGGGCTGGGGCATGGCCAACATGAGCCCCACACCGAAGGAGGGTGGGGGTGTTTAATGCGAACTAAGGGTCATCCAAGCGCCGTAAAAGGCCGCCATGCCCTGCATACCCCTTTTCTCTTTTCATATGCAGATGAGGGTTCCAGCCAACTTTGGCCCACTGCTTGGATGACATCACCGTATGCAAATCCGTCTTCTGCAGACCTTCCCCCAGGAATGCTTGTACTAGTTGTTGCATTTGGTTTTTTGTTTGGGGGTGCTTCAGTATTAGGCAGCCTTCTGCCCTCCCATGTTCATCTGAAAATGTGTTCTCCCTGCAGTTGTTGTCCCCAGATGAGAGTTCCCTTGTGCTGCCTCAGTTGAATCTCCTTTACTTGACAGAGATGTGCCTGAGCAGCGGCCCTCCCCAGCCATATCCCAAATCATACTTATTTTGCATAGGAGATACCATGGTCATGAAGATTGTTCTCCCAGGGTGAGGTTCATTCATTGCATTCTGGGTATGCTGACCCCTGTGATTTCCCCAAATGTGGGAAACTCGACTGCATTATTTGTGGTAGTGGGGGACTGTGTTTGTGCTTTCCTCTGGTCAGCTCTGGTAAAAGTCAGATTTCTTTGTCTCAGATCTTCCTCTAGCCTTGTTCTTTTTTCGAGAGTTCCCTTGTGCTGCCTCAGTTGGATCTCCTTCATTTGACAGGGGGGTACCCGAGCAGCGACCCTCCCCAGCTCTAGCCCAACTCCTACTTACCTGCCAGGTGAGATACTATGATTATGAAGGTGCTTCTCCCAGGGCAAGGCTCACCCATTGCACTCTGTGTGTGCTGCTCCTGCGATTTCCCCAAATGTGGGACACTTGACTGCATAATTTGTGTTTCCCCTGGTCGGCTCTCGTATAATTCAGATCTCTTTGTCTCAGGTCTCTCTCCAGCCTAGTTTGCTGTCTGTTTCCACTTCTCTTTTCTTGAGCCGCTCCCTTCTATGCCCTTGCGCACTATCCTAACTTCTCCCGTCTGCTTACTTTGTGCCTTCCAACGCACAATGCGAACTACAGGTAGTGCTGCAGGGCCCACACCTTTTTACTTGCCTTACAGAGCAGCTCTGGAGCTGTTACAGTGCCCAGCTGCTGCAAGAAATCAGCTTGAATGCTTCAGGGGCTGGGGCATAGCCAACATGAGCCCCACACCGAAGGAGGGTGGAGGTGTTTAATGCGAACTAGGGGTCATCCAAGCGCCGCAAAAGGCCGCCATGCCCTGCATAACCCTTTTCTCTTTTCATATGCAGATGAGGGTTCCAGCCAACTTTGGCCCACTGCTTGGATGACATCACCATATGCAAATCCATCTGCGGCAGGCCTTCCCCCAGGAATGCTTGCACTAGTTGTTGCATTTGGTTTGTTGTTTGGGGGTGCTTCAGTATTAGGCAGCCTTCTGCCCTCCCATGTTCATCTGAAATATGTGTTCTCCCTGCAGTTGTTGTCCCCAGATGAGAGTTCCCTTGTGCTGCCTCAGTTGAATCTCCTTTACTTGACAGAGATGTGCCTGAGCAGCGGCCCTCCCCAGCCCTATCCCAAATCATACTTATTTTGCATAGGAGATACCATGGTCATGAAGATTGTTCTCCCAGGGTTAGGTGCATTCATTGCATTCTGGGTATGCTGACCCCTGTGATTTCCCCAAATGTGGGAAACTCGACTGCATTATTTGTGGTAGTGGGGGACTGTGTTTGTGCTTTCCTCTGGTCAGCTCTGGTAAAAGTCAGATTTCTTTGTCTCAGATCTTCCTCTAGCCTTGTTCTTCTTTCGAGAGTTCCCTTGTGCTGCCTCAGTTGGATCTCCTTCACTTGACAGGGGGCTGCTCGAGCAGCGACCCTCCCCAGCTCTAGCCCAACTCCTACTTAGTTGCTTCTCCCAGGGCAAGGCTCACCCATTGCACTCTGGGTGTGCTGTCCCTGCGATTTCCCCAAATGTGGGACACTTGACTGCATAATTTGTGTTTCACCTGGTCGGCTCTCGTATAATTCAGATCTCTTTGTCTCAGGTCTCTCTCCAGCCTAGTTTGCTGTCTGATCCACTTCTCTTTTCTTGAGCCGCTCCCTTCTATGCCCTTGTGCACTATCCTGACTTCTCCCGTCTGCTTACTTTGTGCCTTCCAACGCACAATGCAAACTACAGGTAGTGCTGCAGGGCCCATACCCTTTTACTTGCCTTACAGAGCAGCTCTGGAGCTGTTACAGTGCCCAGCTGCTGCAAGAAATCAGCTTAAATGCTTCAGGGGCTGGGGCATAGCCAACATGAGCCCCACACCGAAGGAGGGTGGAGGTGTTTAATGCGAACTAGGGGTCATCCAAGCGCCGCAAAAGGCCGCCATGCCCTGCATAACCCTTTTCTCTTTTCATATGCAGATGAGGGTTCCAGCCAACTTTGGCCCACTGCTTGGATGACATCACCATATGCAAATCCATCTGCGGCAGGCCTTCCCCCAGGAATGCTTGCACTAGTTGTTGCATTTGGTTTGTTGTTTGGGGGTGCTTCAGTTTTAGGCAGCCTTCTGCCCTCCCATGTTCATCTGAAAATATGTGTTCTCCCTGCAGTTGTTGTCCCCAGATGAGAGTTCCCTTGTGCTGCCTCAGTTGAATCTCCTTTACTTGACAGAGATGTGCCTGAGCAGCGGCCCTCCCCAGCCCTATCCCAAATCATACTTATTTTGCATAGGAGATACCATGGTCATGAAGAGTGTTCTCCCAGGGTTAGGTGCATTCATTGCATTCTGGGTATGCTGACCCCTGTGATTTCCCCAAATGTGGGAAACTCGACTGCATTATTTGTGGTAGTGGGGGACTGTGTTTGTGCTTTCCTCTGGTCAGCTCTGGTAAAAGTCAGATTTCTTTGTCTCAGATCTTCCTCTAGCCTTGTTCTTCTTTCGAGAGTTCCCTTGTGCTGCCTCAGTTGGATCTCCTTCACTTGACAGGGGGCTGCTCGAGCAGCGACCCTCCCCAGCTCTAGCCCAACTCCTACTTAGTTGCTTCTCCCAGGGCAAGGCTCACCCATTGCACTCTGGGTGTGCTGTTCCTGCGATTTCCCCAAATGTGGGACACTTGACTGCATAATTTGTGTTTCACCTGGTCGGCTCTCGTATAATTCAGATCTCTTTGTCTCAGGTCTCTCTCCAGCCTAGTTTGCTGTCTGATCCACTTCTCTTTTCTTGAGCCGCTCCCTTCTATGCCCTTGTGCACTATCCTGACTTCTCCCGTCTGCTTACTTTGTGCCTTCCAACGCACAATGCAAACTACAGGTAGTGCTGCAGGGCCCATACCCTTTTACTTGCCTTACAGAGCAGCTCTGGAGCTGTTACAGTGCCCAGCTGCTGCAAGAAATCAGCTTAAATGCTTCAGGGGCAGGGGCATAGCCAACATGAGCCCCACACCGAAGGAGGGTGGAGGTGTTTAATGCAAACTAGGGGTCAGCCAAGCGCCGCAAAAGGCCGCCATGCCCTGCACGCCCCTTTTCTCTTTTGATATGCAGACAAGGGTTGAAGTCAACTTTGACCCACTGCTTGGATGACATCACCATATGCAAATCCATCTGCGGCAGGCCTTCCCCCAGAAATGCTTGCACTAGTTGTTGCATTTGGTTTGTTGTTTGGGGGTGCTTCAGTATTAGGCAGCCTTCTGCCCTCCCATGTTCATCTGAAAATATGTGTTCTCCCTGCAGTTGTTGTCCCCAGATGAGAGTTCCCTTGTGCTGCCTCAGTTGAATCTCCTTTACTTGACAGAGATGTGCCTGAGCAGCGGCCCTCCCCAGCCCTATCCCAAATCATACTTATTTTGCATAGGAGATACCATGGTCATGAAGATTGTTCTCCCAGGGTTAGGTTCATTCATTGCATTCTGGGTATGCTGACCCCTGTGATTTCCCCAAATGTGGGAAACTCGACTGCATTATTTGTGGTAGTGGGGGACTGTGTTTGTGCTTTCCTCTGGTCAGCTCTGGTAAAAGTCAGATTTCTTTGTCTCAGATCTTCCTCTAGCCTTGTTCTTCTTTCGAGAGTTCCCTTGTGCTGCCTCAGTTGGATCTCCTTCACTTGACAGGGGGGTGCCCGAGCAGCGACCCTCCCCAGCTCTAGCCCAACTCCTACTTACCTGCCAGGTGAGATACTATGATCATGAAGTTGCTTCTCCCAGGGCAAGGCTCACCCATTGCACTCTGGGTGTGCTGCCCCTGCGATTTCCCCAAATGTGGGAAATTTGACTGCATAATTTGTGTTTCCTCTGGTCGGCTCTCATATAATTCAGATCTCTTTGTCTCAGGTCTCTCTCCAGCCTAGTTTGCTGTCTGTTTCCACTTCTTTTTTCTTGAGCCCCTCCCTTCTATACCCTTGTGCACTATCCTGACTTCTCCTCCCGTCTGCTTACTTTGTGCCTTCCAACGCACAATGCAAACTACAGGTAGTGCTGCAGGGCCCACACCCTATTACTTGCCTTACAGAGCAGCTCTGGAGCTGTTACAGTGCCCAGCTGCTGCAAGAAATCAGCTTGAATGCTTCAGGGGCTGGGGCATAGCCATCATGAGCCCCACACCGAAGGAGGGTGGAGGTGTTTAATGCGAACTAGGGGTCATCCAAGCACCGCAAAAGGCCGCCATGCCCTGCATGCCAATTTTCTCTTTTCATATGCAGACGAGGGTTGAAGCCAACTTTGACCCACTGCTTGGATGACATCACCATATGCAAATCCATCTGCTGCAGGCCTTCCCCCAGGAATGCTTGCACTAGTTGTTGCATTTGGTTTGTTGTTTGGGGTTGCTTCAGTATTAGGCAGCCTTCTGCCCTCCCATGTTCATCTGAAAATATGTGTACCTCCTGCAGTTGTTGTCCCCAGATGAGAGTTCCCTTGTGCTGCCTCAGTTGAATCTCCTTTACTTGACAGAGATGTGCCTGAGCAGCGGCCCTCCCCAGCCCTATCCCAAATCATACTTATTTTGCATAGGAGATATCATGGTCATGAAGATTGTTCTACCAGGGTGAGGTTCATTCATTGCATTCTGGGTATGCTGACCCCTGTTATTTCCCCAAATGTGGTAAACTTGACAGCATTATTTGTGGTAGTGGGGGACTGTGTTTGTGCTTTCCTCTGGTCAGCTCTGGTAAAAGTCAGATTTCTTTGTCTCAGATCTTCCTCTAGCCTTGTTCTTCTTTCGAGAGTTCCCTTGTGCTGCCACAGTTGGATCTCCTTCACTTGACAGGGGGGTGCCCGAGCAGCGACCCTCCCCAGCTCTAGCCCAACTCCTTCTTACCTGCTAGGTAAGATACTATGATCATGAAGGTGCTTCTCCCAGGGCAAGGCTCACCAATTGCACTCTGGGTGTGCTGCTCCTGCGATTTCCCCAAATGTGGGAAACTTGACTGCATAATTTGTGTTTCCCCTGGTTGGCTCTCGTATAATTCAGATCTCTTTGTCTCATGTCTCTCTCCAGCCTAGTTTGCTGTCTGTTTACACTTCTCTTTTCTTGAGCCACTCCCTTCTATGCCCTTGCGCACTATCTTGACTTCTCCCGTCTGCTTACTTTGTGCCTTCCAACGCACAATGCGAACTACAGGTAGTGCTGCAGGGCCCACACCCTTTTAGTTGCCTTACAGAGCAGCTCTGGAGCTATTACAGTGCCCAGCTGCTGCAAGTAATCAGCTTGAATGCTTCAGGGGCTGGGGCATAGCCAACATGAGCCCCACACCGAAGTAGGGTGGAGGTGTTTAATGCGAACTAGGGGTCATCCAAGCGCCGCAAAAGGCCGCCATGCCCTGCACGCCCCTTTTCTCTTTTCATATGCAGACGAGGGTTGAAGCCAACTTTGACCCACTGCTTGGATGACATCACCATATGCAAATCCATCTGCTGCAGGCCTTCCCCCAGGAATGCTTGTACTAGTTGTTGCATTTGGTTTGTTGTTTGGGGGTGCTTCAGTATTAGGCAGCCTTCTGCCCTCCCATGTTCATCTGAAAATATGTGTTCTCCCTGCAGTTGTTGTCCCCAGATGAGAGTTCCCTTGTGCTGCCTCAGTTGAATCTCCTTTACTTGACAAGGGAGGCATTTTGGATTTTTTCTTTGGGTACCCTTACACCTGATGGTCTGAATGAGAGCATCGAACTGAACAACATTGGCAGTCTCTGAAGATTTTATCTATTGATTTACCTAATATATTATTTATTGAATATCCATTTATTGTATGTTTAATAAATAAACAAAATTATTAGAAGTAGCTATTTTGGAAACAGCTTTCCTCTTAGGATGAAACTGTATAACCCTGTTGTGTGTATTTCTTTAAAGTTCCTTAGTAAAATCCACTAGTAATGATGAACATCAGATTTCTTCCTCCATCCTCTTTTTACACTTTCTCTTGGTTCTATATATATATTTTTTTTTCTATTTTTATTATTTTCCCCTCCTTCTCCCAAAAGGCCCCCCTCCCTCCCCCCCCCTCCCTGTTTTAAATTTTAAAATCTTTAAATATTTAAATCTTCGAATCCTTAAATTGTCTGTTTAATATTTATTTTTTCTTCAATTCTTTTTGTTGTTTAAACAGCAATGTAATTATTCCAGGGGTTAAAATAATGAAATATAGAAATAATATTAACAAAAATTAAAGGTAAAAATGAATTGATAGAATGATCCCATTAAAAGTAAATAAATAATATTGATGTTAAGCTGAGCGGGTTGAATTCGAACATGGGACTAGCTGCATAGAATGCAGGTGATGTTTCCCCTGCGCCACAAGAACTGCTTTAGTAGTGGCCTGGATTTATGTTACCCTAAAAGGTTTTATATAAGTAAATGGGGATCCTTAGTGCTGAGTCTCTGAATTATGTATATGTGATTATAGATATGAGGTATTGATTGAAAGATTATAGGTTAATCTGTATATAGATTATATATTTTCTGTTATTTTTTAAACCACCTTGTTGCTTATTTTATTATTATTTTTAATCACCATGTTGCTTATTTTTATATTATGAAATGCCTTTATATGTGCAAATGCAATTAGAAAGTTGTTCCATATGTGAGTCATTACATGTATGCATCCAATTAGTACATGTATGTATCCAATCAACTAATTAGTAATACTATTGGTCCGGTGCATTTTAAAAAGAGCCTGCTAGGCTGCTGATGTATCCTCTGACGAAACCGCTCTTGGATAACAGCGGAGAAACGCGTAAGGAAGGTGATTACCGGACACTCTGATTGCTGAGATATAAGCCCGTTCATGAACGAGCTACATCACGGCGGACGTCTGATGTAAAGACAGCGGTGAAGGGGAAAAAGCAATTTGAGACCGAGCAAAAGGAGGTCTCTACCCACGGCAGGAAGAAATATCCCGACCGCGAGTGCCAATAAGATCCAGCCACGGTTAACGGGGGTCGTAGCATACCGCTGTGTTTCACCAACCATCACAGCGCTCTCCCCCTGTTTTCTTTCATTACTCACGTGAGTTACATATGAACTTTAACTGCAGTAAATAAGAGGCGTTGGTTACAACTGTTGCTGTTCATCCACAAGAAGGAATTTAATGTATCAATTACAATTGGAAAGTAATGATTAAATTACAACAGCTGTATCCAGGAGGATTTTTTGGACACTTTAATAAACATTCCGTTGTCATCAAGGGCAATATGAAATAGATCCTGATTACATTTAGATATGGATAGTGGTGCCTATATATGTTGACTCCATTGTATTTTATTGAATGTGGGTTTCTTCTGTCTATATATATTTTTTAAAAATAAAGAGCTTGTATATTTTATTTTTTGCGCTCCCTTGATAACAAGTGTGATTATCTTTAAAATTTGGTTTATTATTAGTAGAACAGTACTACCTATGGGAGCACCATTTTATAATATATGGTGAAAATTAATAGATGTATAAAGATTAAATAAGCAACAAATTGGTGAAATAGATAAGTTTTGATAGGAGCACTGGGTTCTATATATATATTGACATTTGGTTATATATATGTATAGACTTTATAAATTCTTGACAGAGATGTGCCTGAGCAGCGGCCCTCCCCAGCCCTATCCCAAATCATACTTATTTTGCATAGGAGATACCATGGTCATGAAGATTGTTCTCCCAGGGTGAGGTTCATTCATTGCATTCTGGGTTTGCTGACCCCTGTGATTTCCACAAATGTGGGAAACTCGACTGCATTATTTGTGGTAGTGGGGGACTGTGTTTGTTCTTTCCTCTGGTCAGCTCTGGTAAAAGTCAGATTTATTTGTCTTAGATCTTCCTCTAGCCTTGTTCTTCTATCGAGAGTTTCCTTGTGCTGCCTCAGTTGGATCTACTTCACTTGACAGGGGGGTGCCCGAGCAGCGACCCTCCCCAGCTCTAGCCCAACTCCTACTTACCTGCCAGGTGAGATACTATGATCATGAAGTTGCTTCTCCCAGGACAAGGATCACCCATTGCACTCTGGGTGTGCTGCTCCTGCGATTTTTCCAAATGTGGGAAACTTGACTGCATAATTTGTGTTTCCCCTGGTCAGCTCTCATATAATTCAGATCTCTTTGTCTCAGGTCTCTCTCCAGCCTAGTTTGCTGTCTGTTTCCACTTCTTTTTTCTTGAGCCCCTCCCTTCTATACCCTAGTGCACTATCCTGACTTCTCCTCCCGTCTGCTTACTTAGTGCCTTACAATGCACAATGCAAACTACAGGTAGTGCTGCAGGGCCCACACCCTTTTACTTGCCTTACAGAGCAGCTCTGGAGCTGTTACAGTACCCAGCTGCTGCAAGAAATCAGCTTGAATGCTTCAGGGGCTGGGGCATAGCCAACATGAGCCCCACACCGAAGGAGGGTGGAGGTGTTTAATGCGAACTAGGGGTCATCCAAGCGCCGCAAAAGGCCGCCATGCCCTGCACGCCCCTCTTCTCTATTCATATGCAGATGAGGGTTGAAGCCAACTTTGACCCACTGCTTGGATGACATCACCATATGCAAATCCATCTGCTGCAGGCCTTCCCCCAGGAATGCTTGCACTAGTTGTTGCATTTGGTTTGTTGTTTGGGGGTGCTTCAGTATTAGGCAGCCTCTGCCCTCCCATGTTCATCTGAAAATATGTGTTCTCCCTGCAGTTGTTGTCCCCAGATGAGAGTTCCCTTGTGCTGCCTCAGTTGAATCTCCTTTACTTGACAGAGATGTGCCTGAGCAGCGGCCCTCCCGAGCTCTATCCCAAATCATACTTATTTTGCATAGGAGATACCATGGTCATGAAGATTGTTTTCCCAGGGTGAGGTTCATTCATTGCATTCTGGGTATGCTGACCCCTGTGATTTCCCCAAATGTGGGAAACTGGACTGCATTATTTGTGGTAGTGAGGGACTGTGTTTGTGCTTTCCTCTGGTCAGCTCTGGTAAAAGTCAGATTTCTTTGTCTCAGATCTTCCTCTAGCCTTGTTCTTCTTTCAAGAGTTCCCTTGTGCTGCCTCAGTTTGATTTCCTTCACTTGACAGGGGGGTGCCCGAGCAGCGACCCTCCCCAGCTCTAGCCCAGCTCCTACTTACCTGCCAGGTGAGATACTATGATCATGAAGGTGCTTCTCCCAGGGCAAGGCTCACCCATTGCACTCTGGGTGTGCTACTCCTGCGGTTTCCCCAAATGTTGGACACTTGACTGCATAATTTGTGTTTCACCTGGTCGGCTCTCGTATAATTCAGATCTCTTTGTCTCAGGTCACTCTCCAGCCTAATTTGCAGTCTGTTTCCACTTCTCTTTTCTTGAGTTGCTCCCTTCTATGCCCTTGCGCACTATCCTGACTTCTCCCGTCTGCTTACTTTGTGCCTTCCAACGCACAATGCAAACTACAGGTAGTGCTGCAGGGCCCACACCCTTTTACTTGCCTTACAGAGCAGCTCTGGAGCTGTTACAGTGCCCAGCTGCTGCAAGAAATCAGCTTGAATGCTTCAGGGGCTGGGGCATAGCCATCATGAGCCCCACACCGAAGGAGGGTGGAGGTGTTTAATGCGAACTAGGGGTCATCCAAGCACCGCAAAAGGCCGCCATGCCCTGCATGCCAATTTTCTCTTTTCATATGCAGACGAGGGTTGAAGCCAACTTTGACCCACTGCTTGGATGACATCACCATATGCAAATCCATCTGCTGCAGGCCTTCCCCCAGGAATGCTTGCACTAGTTGTTGCATTTGGTTTGTTGTTTGGGGGTGCTTCAGTATTAGGCAGCCTTCTGCCCTCCCATGTTCATCTGAAAATATGTGTACCTCCTGCAGTTGTTGTCCCCAGATGAGAGTTCCCTTGTGCTGCCTCAGTTGAATCTCCTTTACTTGACAGAGATGTGCCTGAGCAGCGGCCCTCCCCAGCCCTATCCCAAATCATACTTATTTTGCATAGGAGATACCATGGTCATGAAGATTGTTCTCCCAGGGTGAGGTTCATTCATTGCATTCTGGGTATGCTGACCCCTGTTATTTCCCCAAATGTTGTAAACTTGACAGCATTATTTGTGGTAGTGGGGGACTGTGTTTGTGCTTTCCTCTGGTCAGCTCTGGTAAAAGTCAGATTTCTTTGTCTCAGATCTTCCTCTAGCCTTGTTCTTCTTTCGAGAGTTCCCTTGTGCTGCCTCAGTTGGATCTCCTTCACTTGACAGGGGGGTGCCCGAGCAGCGACCCTCCCCAGCTCTAGCCCAACTCCTTCTTACCTGCTAGGTAAGATACTATGATCATGAATGTGCTTCTCCCAGGGCAAGGCTCACCAATTGCACTCTGGGTGTGCTGCTCCTGCGATTCCCCCAAATGTGGGAAACTTGACTGCATAATTTGTGTTTCCCCTGGTCGGCTCTCGTATAATTCAGATCTCTTTGTCTCATGTCTCTCTCCAGCCTAGTTTGCTGTCTGTTTACACTTCATTTTTCTTGAGCCGCTCCCTTCTATGCCCTTGCGCACTATCCTGACTTCTCTCGTCTGCTTAATTTGTGCCTTCCAACGCACAATGCGAACTACAGGTAGTGCTGCAGGTCCCAAGCCCTTTTACTTCCCTTACAGAGCAGCTCTGGAGCTGTTACAGTGCCTAGCTGCTGCAAGAAATCAGCTTGAATTCTTCAGGGGCTGGGGCATAGCCAACATGAGCCCCACACCGAAGGAGGGTGGAGGTGTTTAATGCGAACTAGGGGTCATCCAATTGCCGCAAAAGGCCGCCATGCCCTGCACGCCCAGGGGTACAAGCTGGAATTCGAGATGTCTCCCCCCAGCCGTTTCCTAAAATATGCCTTGCTGACAACTCCCTCAGGCAGGGAGGCTGTGCTAGAGGCAATTAATAAGCGGTATTCCCAGCAGGTAATACTCAAGGTGCCCCTACTTCAATAAGGACGGGGTTACTATTCCACACGGGTTGGGGTACCGAAACCGCATGGTTCGGTGTGACCCATTTTATATTTAAAATCCTTGAACAAAAAAATTCAAGTTCAAGATGGAATCGCTCAGGGCGGTTATTCCAAGCCTGGACGAGGGGGATTACATGGTATCCTGGGACATCAAGGATGCTTACCTGCATGTCCCCATTTACCATCCTCGCCAGGAGTACCTCAGATTTGTGGTACAGGATTACCATTACCAAGTCCAGACACTGCCGTTTGGACTGTACATGGCACCGAGGGTGTTTTATTAAGGTAATGGCCGAAATGTTGATACTCCTTCAAAAAAAAGGGAGTTGTAATTATCCCGTACTTGGACAATCTCGTTATAAGGGCGAGGTCCAAGGAGCAGTTGGTAGTCGGGGTAGCACTATTTTGGAAAGTGCTACAACAGCATGGTTGGATTCTAAACAGTCCAAAGTCACAGCTGGTTCCTATGACACGTCTACTGTTCCTGGGGATGGTTCTGGACATAAACCAGAAATAGTGTTTCTCCCGGAGGAGAAAGCCAAGGAGTTGTCATCTCTAGTCAGAGACCTCCTGAAGCCAAAATAGGTAGCGGTGCATCATTGCACGCGAGTCCTGGGAAAAATGGTAGCTTCCTACGAAGCAATCCCATTAGGCAGGTACCATACAAGAACTTTTCAGAGGGACCTGTTGGACAAGTGGTCCGGATCGCATCTTCCGATGCATAGGCTGATAACCCTGTCTCCAAGGACCAGGGTATCTCTACTGTGGTGGCTGCAGAGTGCCCATCTTCAAGAGGGCCGCAGGTTCGGCATACAGGACTAGGTCCTAGTGACCATGGATTCCAGCCTTTGAGGCTGGGAGGCAGTCACACAGGGAAGAAATTTCCAGGGACTTTGGTCAAGTCAGGTTATTTCCCTACACATAAATATTCTGGACCTGAGGGCCATTTACAATGCCCTGAGGCCGGCAAGTCCTCTGCTTCAAAACCAGCCGGTACTGATCCAATCAGACAACATCACGGCAGTCGCCCATGTAAACCAACAGGGCGGCACAAGAAGCAGGATGGCGATGGCAGAAGCCACAAGGATTCTCCGATAGGCGGAAAATCATGTGTTAGCACTGTCAGCAGTGTTCATTCCCGGAGTGGACAACTGGGAAGCAGATCTTCTCAACAGACACGACCTCCACCCGGGAGAATGGGGACTTCCTCCAGAAGTCTTCCAATAGGATTGTACACCATTGGGAAAGGCCACAGGTGGACATGATGGCGTCCCGCCTCAACAAAAAGCTATAAAAGATATTGCACCGGGTCAAGGGACCCTCAGGCGATAGCTATGGACGCTCTGGTAACACCGTGGGTGTACCAGTCGGTTTATGTGTTCTCCCCTCTGCCTCTCATACCAAAGGTACTGAGAATAATAAGAAGGCGAGGAGTAAGAACGATACTCGTGGATAGCCAAGAAGAGCTTGGTACCCAGAACTTCAAGAATTTATATCGGAGGACCCATGGCCTCTGCCACTCAGACAGGACCTGCGGCAGCAGGGGCCCTGTCTGTTCCAAGACTTACCGCGGCTGCGTTTGTCGGCATGGCGGTTGAACGCCGGATCCTGAAGGAAAAGGGCATTCCGGAGGAAGTCATTCCTACGCTTACTAAAGCCAGGAAAGAGGTTACAGCAACTCATTATCACCGCATATGGCGAAAATATGTTGCATGGTGTGAGGCCGAAAGGGCCCCAACAGAGGAATTTCAACTAGGTCGATTTCTGCATTTCCTGCAAGCAGGAGTGACTATGGGCCTTAAATTGGGTTCCATTAAGGTACAGATCTCGGCTCTGTCGATTTTCTTTCAAAAAGAACTAGCTTCAGTACCTGAAGTTCAGACATTTATAAAAGGAGTGCTGCAGAGTCAGCCCCCGTTTGTGCCTCCTGTGGCACCTTGGGATCTCAACGTGGTGTTGAGTTTCTTAAAATCACATTGGTTTGAACCACTAAAAACCGTGGATCTGAAATATCTCACGTGGAAGGTGGTTATGTTATTGGCCTTGGCTTCTGCCAGGCGAGTATCAAAGTTGGCGGCTTTGTCTTGTAAAAGCCCTTATTTATTTTCCATATGGATAGGGCAGAATTGAGGACTCGTCCCCAGTTTCTCCCAAAGGTGGTGTCAGCGTTTCACCTGAACCAGCCTATTGTGGTGCCTAGGCTACTAGGGACTTGGAGGACTCCAAGTTGCTAGACGTTGTCAGGGCACTGAAAATATATGTTTCCAGAATGGCTAGAGTCAGAAAATCTGACTCGCTGTTTATCCTATATGCACCTAACAAGCTGGGTGCTCCTGCTTCTAAGCAGACTATTGCTCGTTGGATTTGTAGTACAATTCAGCTTGCACATACTGTGGCAGGCCTGCCACAGCCAAAATCTGTCAATGCCCATTCCACAAGGAAGGTGGGCTCATCTTGGGCGGCTGCCCGAGGGGTCTCGGCTTTACAACTTTGCCGAGCAGCTACTTGGTCAGGGGCAAACACGTTTGCAAAATTCTACAAATTTGATACCCTGGCTGAGGAGGACCTGGAGTTCTCTCATTCAGTGCTGCAGAGTCATCCGCACTCTCCCGCCCGTTTGGGAGCTTTGGTATAATCCCCATGGTCCTTACGGAGTTCCCAGCATCCACTAGGACGTTAGAGAAAATAAGAATTTACTCACCGGTAATTCTATTTCTCGTAGTCCGTAGTGGATGCTGGGCGCCCATCCCAAGTGCGGTTTATCTGCAATACTTGTACATAGTTATTGTTAACTAAATCGGGTTATTGTTGAGCCATCTGTTGAGAGGCTCTATTGTTTCATACTGTTAACTGTGTTTCATATCACGAGTTGTACGGTGTGATTGGTGTGGCTGGTATGAGTCTTACCCGGGATTCAAAATCCTTCCTTATTGTGTACGCTCGTCCGGGCACAGTACCTAACTGAGGCTTGGAGGAGGGTCATAGTGGGAGGAGCCAGTGCACACCAGGTAGTCTAAGATCTTTCTAGAGTGCCCAGCCTCCTTCGGAGCCCGCTATTCCCCATGGTCCTTACGGAGTTCCCAGCATCCACTACGGACTACGAGAAATAGAATTACCGGTGAGTAAATTCTTATTATAGTAGTGTATACACTAGAGGTCTTTCCGAACCCCCTAATCCTAACATTGTAATTTGCTTTAGGGCGCACCTCCAATTAGTCTAGTGTTTCGTATTTTCACATTAAATACTTTCTTGCATTGGTTGGTTAAAGATTAGATCGTATATTTTTCTAGATATAGCTGTGCATAGTCTACAAGGCTACATGCTTCTCCCCTAACTAGAGATGTGCAGCGGGCATTTTTCGTGTTTCATGTTTTGGTTTTGGTTTCGGATCCGCAGTTGTGTTTTGGATACGGACGCGTTTTGGCAAAACCACCCTTTTGGGTTTTGGATTCGGGTGATTTTTTTTTAAAACCTCAAACAGCTAAAATCATAGAATTTCGGGGTAATTTTGATCCTATAGTATTAAGCTCAATAACCATAATTTCTACTCCTTTCCAGTCTATTCTGAACACCTCACACCTCCCAATATTATTTTTAGTCCTAAAATTTGCACCAAGGTCCCTGGATGACTAAGCTAAGCGACCCAAGTGGGCAGCACAAACACCTGGCCCATCTAGGAGTGGCACTGCAGTGTCAGACAGGATGGCACTTAAAAAAATAGCCCCAAACAGCACATGATGCAAAGATAAATAAAAAAAGAGGCGCAAGATGAAATTGTAGTGTGTCTCTCCTGCTCAGTGTCAGTTCTCAGTAGTATCCTCATCAGTGCTCAGTATCACTGCTCATTGTCTTGTGCTGCATTGTGGTGCTCAGTATACTAGAGTACATTACTAATAGTCCAGTGCTGCATCTTGCTGCTCAGTGTCAGTTCTAGTATCCTCATCAGTGCTCAGTATCACTGCTCATTGTTTTGTGCTGCATTGTGGTGCTCAGTATACTACAGAACATTACTAATAGTCCAGTGCTGCATCTGGCTGCTCAGTGTCAGTTCTAGTAATCTCATCAGTGCTCCGTATCACTGCTCATTGTCTTGTGGTGCTCAGTATACTACAGTACATTACTAATACTCCAGTGTCTTGTGCCGCATATGGCTGCTGTAGGGTGCTGTGGTAGTGTCCTGTCACTGTGCATATGTCATCATTCCAGTCACAGTGACATACCCTCCAACTGTACCTTTTTAATAGGTACAGTACCTTTTTTTCATGGTCTGTACCTATTTTTGGCTCTCCAAACTTCCATTGAAAGTATAGGAAAAGGGGCGTGACCACGCCCCCTTTACCCATGACCACGCCCCTTTTTCTAATTTGTACCAATTTTTGTGTGTAAAATGTTGGAGGGTATGCAGTGATATCTGGTATCTATCTAGTGGTATCTAATTCCAGACATTACCACCGTCTAATTCCAGATATATTACTGGCATATAATTCCACACATTAAAAAATGGAGAACAAAAAGGTGGAGGGTAAAATAGGGAAAGATCAAGATCCACTTCCACCTAGTGCTGAAGCTGCTGCCACTAGTCAAGGCAGAGACAATTCAATGCCATCAACATTATGTAATGATTATACGATACATTATATATCATATCATTGTATGGTTGTAAAATACAACTTAAAAACTTTAATGAATAAATACATAAAGTAGCTTTTATGTAACCTTTTTAAACCTATTAGCATAGACCGAATCTCATCGTGTGTATAGGCCTTTAGTTCAACAACAGCATGGGACCAGTTAGTGTGTTTTGACCACTGCACAGCACCTGGTGTTATATAGTAAGCACCACTATGGCATAGTATACAGCATTATGGGCCTGATATGAGTGTGACCAGCGGTGATGTGGAATGCAGTAGGAGGTGCTGTTTAGTAAGCACCACTTCTATATTCACCATGCAGTATATTGTGTGAATATAGAAGTGTTGGCTGTGTTATATATTAGAGTAATTATTGCAGCTCCCAGCTAAAATTGCAACAATGTAATTTAGTGACAAGCTGCAGAGATTAATCCTTTCTGTGGCTGCTGCACAACCTCTATTCATATCGCTGAATTCAATTAGGGAGATGTTCTCACCCCGCGAGCAAGCGCAGGTATATGCCACACTTATGGTAACATTGGATTTACAGATATTTTCTTGCAGGGGTGTTTCTAAACAATTTGGCTTCAAATGCGTGCCCCCCGCCACCATTGGCATTAAAAATTGTGCCCCTCCCCCATATATATATATATATATATATATATATATAAAAAAAACTATATTTGCGTGAGCGCTCCGGACGGGATGGGGGGGGCGTGACCTCGCAAAAATGGGTATGGTCTCCATAAAATGGGCGTAGCCTTGCAGGCAAAGACTACCTTACACCCCAGTTCTTGACCCTGCACCAACAGACCTCGGCCACCACAGGGAAAAAAGTACAGTAATTTCCACCATGTTAAGCCCCACACATTAATGCCCTTTGGAACATATTATGTCACTCACCACAATATCTGTGATACACTATGCCCTACAGTAAAGCTTCTAATTACTTTTACAAAAACTGCTCAATGCCAAGAGTTTCACGTGCTGGGTGTCATGCTCATTGCCAGGGGTTTCACTCTCTGGGTGTCATGCTCATTGCCAGGGGGAACGCAGTAGGAGGTGTTATATAGTAAGCACCACTATGGCATAGTATATAGCATTATATATATTGTGAGCACTGGTGATGTTGAGTGCAGTAGAGCTGCTGCTGGGTAATTACAATTGACTACAACCACCAATATATTCTGCTGCACTATATATATGCAAAGCTAATTCTGCTGGGTAATTACAACTGACTACAACCACCAATATATTCTGCTGCACTATATATTTGCAAAGCTAATTCTGCTGGGTAATTACAATTGACTACAACCACCAATATATTCTGCTGCACTATATCTATATATGCAAAGCTAATTCTGCTGAGTAATTACAATTGACTACAACCACCAATATATTCTGCTGCACTATATCTATATATGCAAAGCTAATTCTGCTGGGTAATGCAAATTGAAACATTATTGCATAGTATGTGATTTTGAAGTACTTTTTTAAAGTTTTGAATGATATAGACCCAGTTTAATCTTTGTGGAATGCCTGGTTGTTGTTTTTAAGGTAATTTATTGCCTGGCATTTGAGGGGGTGGGGTGTGGTTACAGATTTCAATTATTGGTTTCACTTGTAATAGTCTTCTACTTAAGTCCAATGGTGTAGGCTGTGCAAAGCCATTTGGCTGTGCATTTATTGATCTAAGCGTGCATTTTTATCAAAGCGTGATAAAATTGACACATAACAGCAGTGTTCAATCAGCGTTCAATCGAAGTGAAAAAGAAGGAAAACAGAAGCACACCAATCTAACAAAACAAAGAAAACTGAAGAACTAATAACAAATGTGAGTCACTTACTCCTCAGATCACTCACCTCCTGATTGTTGCATCTGATTACATAGCACAGAACTACCTTACTTGGACATTTCATAAACCATCCATTTCACCTACAAATGCCTGTATCTGTATTATTGTAATTTTGTTTTTTAAGCACAGCTGCACCAATGCAATTTTACCTGCAAACACTTAAAACATCTAACATAATTACCATTGCTTCTTAAACCTCTCACAATCCTTTCATTTCTTACACTCCAAATACTTTTCTGCACCCACTTTATCTACGCTTTTGACTCATTTCATACTAAATCTACACCCCTTGAGCCTACACTGCTTTTCTCACCTGCATTTCTGCAATTCTTCTGCTCGGATTGCCTTACAGTCTCCTCTCCTACTTCCACTTTCCCTCAACCTATTTACCTACTTAACACTATGTCAAGGTTTTCTTATACTCCCCACATCACTCAGTGTCTACCTAATAATGTATCTTTAGCCTTCCCCCCTAGTCTCCTCCACCTCCTCCTCTCTCCCCTCCTCTGTCTCCCCTCCATCCCTCTGTTTCCTTCCCCCACCTTTCCTGTTACCCCACTTTCATTCACCTCTGCCCCATGGTCCTGCTACCCCACAACTCAGCCCTGCTCCCTCTCTCCCTTCCCTGTCACCTCCCCACACCCCCATCCACATCACACTGACCTCCCTCCCTGCCCACCTCCTGCAGTTTCCCCTCCTAGCTCAGGCACCCGTACCATGACTACTCTCTCATCATCCCTGCCCTCAAACTTAATCCCACCTCATCGCTACAGCAACCCTGAAAATCTAATTCACATCTCTCCCACAAACTCATACCCCCTATCCTGTGCCCTCTGGAATGCCAGATCTGTTTATAACAAACTGGTCCCTACTCATGACCTTTTCATTTCCAACTCCCTACACCTACTAGCCATTACTGAAACTTGGATTACGCCCTCTGACACTACTTCTGCTGCTGCTCTCTCTGCTGGGGGCCTTACATTCACACACACACCCCGACCTGGGGGTCGCCATGGGGGTGGTGTTGGGGTCCTTTTACCTTCTAGTTACTCCTACCAACTCATACCACCAGAACCATCCCTTATATTCTCTACATTTGAGGTCCACGCCATATGCCTCTTCCAACCAGTCCATCTTAGAGTAGCTGTCATTTACCGCCCCCCTGGCACTGCTTCCAAATTAATCGACAACTTTGCTTCCTGGCTTCCTCACTTCCTCTCTTCTGACATTCCCACCATTATCCTAGGCGATTTCAACATCCCTATTGACATCCCCACACAATCCCCTGCCTCTAAGCTCCTTAACCTCACCTCTTCACTTGGTCTCTCCCAGTGGACCTCCTCACCCTCCCATGTGAATGGGAGCTCACTGGATCTGGTCTTCACTCACCGCTGTGATATTTCTGATTTTTCCAACTCCCCATTTCCCCTCTCTGACCACCACCTGCTCTCCTTCAACCTATCTCTCTCGACTTCCCCATCTCTACCTCCTAAGGCTACCATCACTAAGCGTAACATTGAAGCTATTGACACCACATTCCTTTCCTCCCTGTTTGACTCACTTCTCTCTCCTATTCTCTCTCTCTCATGCCCTGAACAAGCCACTTCCACATACAATGCTTCCCTTACTTCTGCTCTTGACTCTGTTGCTCCACCAACCACTATTCACCCTCACAAATTAACACCTCAACCCTGGCACACCAAATGCACCAGATATCTGCAAAAATGCTCACGTACGGCTGAGCGACACTGGAGGAAATCACGCTCTAAGGCAGACTTCCTCCATTTCAAACTTATGCTCTCATCCTTCAGTGCTGCCCTTTCTCTTGCTAAACAGTCATACTTCAAGAACCTCATCTCCTCCCAGTCTTCCAACCCCCGGCGCCTCTTTGCCACTCTCAACTCACTCCTCTGCCCACCTCCACCTCGTCTCCCTTCCTCACTCTCTGCTCTTGACTTTGCCACTTACTTCACATCCAAAATTGACTCCATACGTCAGGACATCACATCACACCAGACTATCAGTAACCAGCCTTCTCTCGTGGATGGCCAAGAAGAGCTTGGTACCCAGAACTTCAAGAATTTATATCGGAGGACCCATGGCCTCTGCCACTCAGACAGGACCTGCGGCAGCAGGGGCCCTGTCTGTTCCAAGACTTACCGCGGCTGCGTTTGTCGGCATGGCGGTTGAACGCCGGATCCTGAAGGAAAAGGGCATTCCGGAGGAAGTCATTCCTACGCTTACTAAAGCCAGGAAAGAGGTTACAGCAACTCATTATCACCGCATATGGCGAAAATATGTTGCATGGTGTGAGGCCGAAAGGGCCCCAACAGAGGAATTTCAACTAGGTCGATTTCTGCATTTCCTGCAAGCAGGAGTGACTATGGGCCTTAAATTGGGTTCCATTAAGGTACAGATCTCGGCTCTGTCGATTTTCTTTCAAAAAGAACTAGCTTCAGTACCTGAAGTTCAGACATTTATAAAAGGAGTGCTGCAGAGTCAGCCCCCGTTTGTGCCTCCTGTGGCACCTTGGGATCTCAACGTGGTGTTGAGTTTCTTAAAATCACATTGGTTTGAACCACTAAAAACCGTGGATCTGAAATATCTCACGTGGAAGGTGGTTATGTTATTGGCCTTGGCTTCTGCCAGGCGAGTATCAAAGTTGGCGGCTTTGTCTTGTAAAAGCCCTTATTTGATTTTCCATATGGATAGGGCAGAATTGAGGACTCGTCCCCAGTTTCTCCCAAAGGTGGTGTCAGCGTTTCACCTGAACCAGCCTATTGTGGTGCCTAGGCTACTAGGGACTTGGAGGACTCCAAGTTGCTAGACGTTGTCAGGGCACTGAAAATATATGTTTCCAGAATGGCTAGAGTCAGAAAATCTGACTCGCTGTTTATCCTATATGCACCTAACAAGCTGGGTGCTCCTGCTTCTAAGCAGACTATTGCTCGTTGGATTTGTAGTACAATTCAGCTTGCACATACTGTGGCAGGCCTGCCACAGCCAAAATCTGTCAATGCCCATTCCACAAGGAAGGTGGGCTCATCTTGGGCGGCTGCCCGAGGGGTCTCGGCTTTACAACTTTGCCGAGCAGCTACTTGGTCAGGGGCAAACACGTTTGCAAAATTCTACAAATTTGATACCCTGGCTGAGGAGGACCTGGAGTTCTCTCATTCAGTGCTGCAGAGTCATCCGCACTCTCCCGCCCGTTTGGGAGCTTTGGTATAATCCCCATGGTCCTTACAGAGTTCCCAGCATCCACTAGGACGTTAGAGAAAATAAGAATTTACTCACCGGTAATTCTATTTCTCGTAGTCCGTAGTGGATGCTGGGCGCCCATCCCAAGTGCGGTTTATCTGCAATACTTGTACATAGTTATTGTTAACTAAATCGGGTTATTGTTGAGCCATCTGTTGAGAGGCTCTATTGTTTCATACTGTTAACTGTGTTTCATATCACGAGTTGTACGGTGTGATTGGTGTGGCTGGTATGAGTCTTACCCGGGATTCAAAATCCTTCCTTATTGTGTACGCTCGTCCGGGCACAGTACCTAACTGAGGCTTGGAGGAGGGTCATAGTGGGAGGAGCCAGTGCACACCAGGTAGTCTAAGATCTTTCTAGAGTGCCCAGCCTCCATCGGAGCCCGCTATTCCCCATGGTCCTTACGGAGTTCCCAGCATCCACTACGGACTACGAGAAATAGAATTACCGGTGAGTAAATTCTTATTATAGTAGTGTATACACTAGAGGTCTTTCCGAACCCCCTAATCCTAACATTGTAATTTGCTTTAGGGCGCACCTCCAATTAGTCTAGTGTTTCGTATTTTCACATTAAATACTTTCTTGCATTGGTTGGTTAAAGATTAGATCGTATATTTTTCTAGATATAGCTGTGCATAGTCTACAAGGCTACATGCTTCTCCCCTAACTAGAGATGTGCAGCGGGCATTTTTCGTGTTTCATGTTTTGGTTTTGGTTTCGGATCCGCAGTTGTGTTTTGGATACGGACGCGTTTTGGCAAAACCACCCTTTTGGGTTTTGGATTCGGGTGATTTTTTTTTAAAACCTCAAACAGCTAAAATCATAGAATTTCGGGGTAATTTTGATCCTATAGTATTAAGCTCAATAACCATAATTTCTACTCCTTTCCAGTCTATTCTGAACACCTCACACCTCCCAATATTATTTTTAGTCCTAAAATTTGCACCAAGGTCCCTGGATGACTAAGCTAAGCGACCCAAGTGGGCAGCACAAACACCTGGCCCATCTAGGAGTGGCACTGCAGTGTCAGACAGGATGGCACTTAAAAAAATAGCCCCAAACAGCACATGATGCAAAGATAAATAAAAAAAGAGGCGCAAGATGAAATTGTAGTGTGTCTCTCCTGCTCAGTGTCAGTTCTCAGTAGTATCCTCATCAGTGCTCAGTATCACTGCTCATTGTCTTGTGCTGCATTGTGGTGCTCAGTATACTAGAGTACATTACTAATAGTCCAGTGCTGCATCTTGCTGCTCAGTGTCAGTTCTAGTATCCTCATCAGTGCTCAGTATCACTGCTCATTGTTTTGTGCTGCATTGTGGTGCTCAGTATACTACAGAACATTACTAATAGTCCAGTGCTGCATCTGGCTGCTCAGTGTCAGTTCTAGTAATCTCATCAGTGCTCCGTATCACTGCTCATTGTCTTGTGGTGCTCAGTATACTACAGTACATTACTAATACTCCAGTGTCTTGTGCCGCATATGGCTGCTGTAGGGTGCTGTGGTAGTGTCCTGTCACTGTGCATATGTCATCATTCCAGTCACAGTGACATACCCTCCAACTGTACCTTTTTAATAGGTACAGTACCTTTTTTTCATGGTCTGTACCTATTTTTGGCTCTCCAAACTTCCATTGAAAGTATAGGAAAAGGGGCGTGACCACGCCCCCTTTACCCATGACCACGCCCCTTTTTCTAATTTGTACCAATTTTTGTGTGTAAAATGTTGGAGGGTATGCAGTGATATCTGGTATCTATCTAGTGGTATCTAATTCCAGACATTACCACCGTCTAATTCCAGATATATTACTGGCATATAATTCCACACATTAAAAAATGGAGAACAAAAAGGTGGAGGGTAAAATAGGGAAAGATCAAGATCCACTTCCACCTAGTGCTGAAGCTGCTGCCACTAGTCAAGGCAGAGACAATTCAATGCCATCAACATTATGTAATGATTATACGATACATTATATATCATATCATTGTATGGTTGTAAAATACAACTTAAAAACTTTAATGAATAAATACATAAAGTAGCTTTTATGTAACCTTTTTAAACCTATTAGCATAGACCGAATCTCATCGTGTGTATAGGCCTTTAGTTCAACAACAGCATGGGACCAGTTAGTGTGTTTTGACCACTGCACAGCACCTGGTGTTATATAGTAAGCACCACTATGGCATAGTATACAGCATTATGGGCCTGATATGAGTGTGACCAGCGGTGATGTGGAATGCAGTAGGAGGTGCTGTTTAGTAAGCACCACTTCTATATTCACCATGCAGTATATTGTGTGAATATAGAAGTGTTGGCTGTGTTATATATTAGAGTAATTATTGCAGCTCCCAGCTAAAATTGCAACAATGTAATTTAGTGACAAGCTGCAGAGATTAACCCTTTCTGTGGCTGCTGCACAACCTCTATTCATATCGCTGAATTCAATTAGGGAGATGTTCTCACCCCGCGAGCAAGCGCAGGTATATGCCACACTTATGGTAACATTGGATTTACAGATATTTTCTTGCAGGGGTGTTTCTAAACAATTTGGCTTCAAATGCGTGCCCCCCGCCACCATTGGCATTAAAAATTGTGCCCCTCCCCCATATATATATATATATATATATATATAAAAAACTATATTTGCGTGAGCGCTCCGGACGGGATGGGGGGGGCGTGACCTCGCAAAAATGGGTATGGTCTCCATAAAATGGGCGTAGCCTTGCAGGCAAAGACTACCTTACACCCCAGTTCTTGACCCTGCACCAACAGACCTCGGCCACCACAGGGAAAAAAGTACAGTAATTTCCACCATGTTAAGCCCCACACATTAATGCCCTTTGGAACATATTATGTCACTCACCACAATATCTGTGATACACTATGCCCTACAGTAAAGCTTCTAATTACTTTTACAAAAACTGCTCAATGCCAAGAGTTTCACGTGCTGGGTGTCATGCTCATTGCCAGGGGTTTCACTCTCTGGGTGTCATGCTCATTGCCAGGGGGAACGCAGTAGGAGGTGTTATATAGTAAGCACCACTATGGCATAGTATATAGCATTATATATATTGTGAGCACTGGTGATGTTGAGTGCAGTAGAGCTGCTGCTGGGTAATTACAATTGACTACAACCACCAATATATTCTGCTGCACTATATATATGCAAAGCTAATTCTGCTGGGTAATTACAACTGACTACAACCACCAATATATTCTGCTGCACTATATATTTGCAAAGCTAATTCTGCTGGGTAATTACAATTGACTACAACCACCAATATATTCTGCTGCACTATATCTATATATGCAAAGCTAATTCTGCTGAGTAATTACAATTGACTACAACCACGAATATATTCTGCTGCACTATATCTATATATGCAAAGCTAATTCTGCTGGGTAATGCAAATTGAAACATTATTGCATAGTATGTGATTTTGAAGTACTTTTTTAAAGTTTTGAATGATATAGACCCAGTTTAATCTTTGTGGAATGCCTGGTTGTTGTTTTTAAGGTAATTTATTGCCTGGCATTTGAGGGGGTGGGGTGTGGTTACAGATTTCAATTATTGGTTTCACTTGTAATAGTCTTCTACTTAAGTCCAATGGTGTAGGCTGTGCAAAGCCATTTGGCTGTGCATTTATTGATCTAAGCGTGCATTTTTATCAAAGCGTGATAAAATTGACACATAACAGCAGTGTTCAATCAGCGTTCAATCGAAGTGAAAAAGAAGGAAAACAGAAGCACACCAATCTAACAAAACAAAGAAAACTGAAGAACTAATAACAAATGTGAGTCACTTACTCCTCAGATCACTCACCTCCTGATTGTTGCATCTGATTACATAGCACAGAACTACCTTACTTGGACATTTCATAAACCATCCATTTCACCTACAAATGCCTGTATCTGTATTATTGTAATTTTGTTTTTTAAGCACAGCTGCACCAATGCAATTTTACCTGCAAACACTTAAAACATCTAACATAATTACCATTGCTTCTTAAACCTCTCACAATCCTTTCATTTCTTACACTCCAAATACTTTTCTGCACCCACTTTATCTACGCTTTTGACTCATTTCATACTAAATCTACACCCCTTGAGCCTACACTGCTTTTCTCACCTGCATTTCTGCAATTCTTCTGCTCGGATTGCCTTACAGTCTCCTCTCCTACTTCCACTTTCCCTCAACCTATTTACCTACTTAACACTATGTCAAGGTTTTCTTATACTCCCCACATCACTCAGTGTCTACCTAATAATGTATCTTTAGCCTTCCCCCCTAGTCTCCTCCACCTCCTCCTCTCTCCCCTCCTCTGTCTCCCCTCCATCCCTCTGTTTCCTTCCCCCACCTTTCCTGTTACCCCACTTTCATTCACCTCTGCCCCATGGTCCTGCTACCCCACAACTCAGCCCTGCTCCCTCTCTCCCTTCCCTGTCACCTCCCCACACCCCCATCCACATCACACTGACCTCCCTCCCTGCCCACCTCCTGCAGTTTCCCCTCCTAGCTCAGGCACCCGTACCATCACTACTCTCTCATCATCCCTGCCCTCAAACTTAATCCCACCTCATCGCTACAGCAACCCTGAAAATCTAATTCACATCTCTCCCACAAACTCATACCCCCTATCCTGTGCCCTCTGGAATGCCAGATCTGTTTATAACAAACTGGTCCCTACTCATGACCTTTTCATTTCCAACTCCCTACACCTACTAGCCATTACTGAAACTTGGATTACGCCCTCTGACACTACTTCTGCTGCTGCTCTCTCTGCTGGGGGCCTTACATTCACACACACACCCCGACCTGGGGGTCGCCATGGGGGTGGTGTTGGGGTCCTTTTACCTTCTAGTTACTCCTACCAACTCATACCACCAGAACCATCCCTTATATTCTCTACATTTGAGGTCCACGCCATATGCCTCTTCCAACCAGTCCATCTTAGAGTAGCTGTCATTTACCGCCCCCCTGGCACTGCTTCCAAATTAATCGACAACTTTGCTTCCTGGCTTCCTCACTTCCTCTCTTCTGACATTCCCACCATTATCCTAGGCGATTTCAACATCCCTATTGACATCCCCACACAATCCCCTGCCTCTAAGCTCCTTAACCTCACCTCTTCACTTGGTCTCTCCCAGTGGACCTCCTCACCCTCCCATGTGAATGGGAGCTCACTGGATCTGGTCTTCACTCACCGCTGTGATATTTCTGATTTTTCCAACTCCCCATTTCCCCTCTCTGACCACCACCTGCTCTCCTTCAACCTATCTCTCTCGACTTCCCCATCTCTACCTCCTAAGGCTACCATCACTAAGCGTAACATTGAAGCTATTGACACCACATTCCTTTCCTCCCTGTTTGACTCACTTCTCTCTCCTATTCTCTCTCTCTCATGCCCTGAACAAGCCACTTCCACATACAATGCTTCCCTTACTTCTGCTCTTGACTCTGTTGCTCCACCAACCACTATTCACCCTCACAAATTAACACCTCAACCCTGGCACACCAAATGCACCAGATATCTGCAAAAATGCTCACGTACGGCTGAGCGACACTGGAGGAAATCACGCTCTAAGGCAGACTTCCTCCATTTCAAACTTATGCTCTCATCCTTCAGTGCTGCCCTTTCTCTTGCTAAACAGTCATACTTCAAGAACCTCATCTCCTCCCAGTCTTCCAACCCCCGGCGCCTCTTTGCCACTCTCAACTCACTCCTCTGCCCACCTCCACCTCGTCTCCCTTCCTCACTCTCTGCTCTTGACTTTGCCACTTACTTCACATCCAAAATTGACTCCATACGTCAGGACATCACATCACACCAGACTATCAGTAACCAGCCTTCTCTCGTGGATGGCCAAGAAGAGCTTGGTACCCAGAACTTCAAGAATTTATATCGGAGGACCCATGGCCTCTGCCACTCAGACAGGACCTGCGGCAGCAGGGGCCCTGTCTGTTCCAAGACTTACCGCGGCTGCGTTTGTCGGCATGGCGGTTGAACGCCGGATCCTGAAGGAAAAGGGCATTCCGGAGGAAGTCATTCCTACGCTTACTAAAGCCAGGAAAGAGGTTACAGCAACTCATTATCACCGCATATGGCGAAAATATGTTGCATGGTGTGAGGCCGAAAGGGCCCCAACAGAGGAATTTCAACTAGGTCGATTTCTGCATTTCCTGCAAGCAGGAGTGACTATGGGCCTTAAATTGGGTTCCATTAAGGTACAGATCTCGGCTCTGTCGATTTTCTTTCAAAAAGAACTAGCTTCAGTACCTGAAGTTCAGACATTTATAAAAGGAGTGCTGCAGAGTCAGCCCCCGTTTGTGCCTCCTGTGGCACCTTGGGATCTCAACGTGGTGTTGAGTTTCTTAAAATCACATTGGTTTGAACCACTAAAAACCGTGGATCTGAAATATCTCACGTGGAAGGTGGTTATGTTATTGGCCTTGGCTTCTGCCAGGCGAGTATCAAAGTTGGCGGCTTTGTCTTGTAAAAGCCCTTATTTGATTTTCCATATGGATAGGGCAGAATTGAGGACTCGTCCCCAGTTTCTCCCAAAGGTGGTGTCAGCGTTTCACCTGAACCAGCCTATTGTGGTGCCTAGGCTACTAGGGACTTGGAGGACTCCAAGTTGCTAGACGTTGTCAGGGCACTGAAAATATATGTTTCCAGAATGGCTAGAGTCAGAAAATCTGACTCGCTGTTTATCCTATATGCACCTAACAAGCTGGGTGCTCCTGCTTCTAAGCAGACTATTGCTCGTTGGATTTGTAGTACAATTCAGCTTGCACATACTGTGGCAGGCCTGCCACAGCCAAAATCTGTCAATGCCCATTCCACAAGGAAGGTGGGCTCATCTTGGGCGGCTGCCCGAGGGGTCTCGGCTTTACAACTTTGCCGAGCAGCTACTTGGTCAGGGGCAAACACGTTTGCAAAATTCTACAAATTTGATACCCTGGCTGAGGAGGACCTGGAGTTCTCTCATTCAGTGCTGCAGAGTCATCCGCACTCTCCCGCCCGTTTGGGAGCTTTGGTATAATCCCCATGGTCCTTACAGAGTTCCCAGCATCCACTAGGACGTTAGAGAAAATAAGAATTTACTCACCGGTAATTCTATTTCTCGTAGTCCGTAGTGGATGCTGGGCGCCCATCCCAAGTGCGGTTTATCTGCAATACTTGTACATAGTTATTGTTAACTAAATCGGGTTATTGTTGAGCCATCTGTTGAGAGGCTCTATTGTTTCATACTGTTAACTGTGTTTCATATCACGAGTTGTACGGTGTGATTGGTGTGGCTGGTATGAGTCTTACCCGGGATTCAAAATCCTTCCTTATTGTGTACGCTCGTCCGGGCACAGTACCTAACTGAGGCTTGGAGGAGGGTCATAGTGGGAGGAGCCAGTGCACACCAGGTAGTCTAAGATCTTTCTAGAGTGCCCAGCCTCCATCGGAGCCCGCTATTCCCCATGGTCCTTACGGAGTTCCCAGCATCCACTACGGACTACGAGAAATAGAATTACCGGTGAGTAAATTCTTATTATAGTAGTGTATACACTAGAGGTCTTTCCGAACCCCCTAATCCTAACATTGTAATTTGCTTTAGGGCGCACCTCCAATTAGTCTAGTGTTTCGTATTTTCACATTAAATACTTTCTTGCATTGGTTGGTTAAAGATTAGATCGTATATTTTTCTAGATATAGCTGTGCATAGTCTACAAGGCTACATGCTTCTCCCCTAACTAGAGATGTGCAGCGGGCATTTTTCGTGTTTCATGTTTTGGTTTTGGTTTCGGATCCGCAGTTGTGTTTTGGATACGGACGCGTTTTGGCAAAACCACCCTTTTGGGTTTTGGATTCGGGTGATTTTTTTTTAAAACCTCAAACAGCTAAAATCATAGAATTTCGGGGTAATTTTGATCCTATAGTATTAAGCTCAATAACCATAATTTCTACTCCTTTCCAGTCTATTCAGAACACCTCACACCTCCCAATATTATTTTTAGTCCTAAAATTTGCACCAAGGTCCCTGGATGACTAAGCTAAGCGACCCAAGTGGGCAGCACAAACACCTGGCCCATCTAGGAGTGGCACTGCAGTGTCAGACAGGATGGCACTTAAAAAAATAGCCCCAAACAGCACATGATGCAAAGATAAATAAAAAAAGAGGCGCAAGATGAAATTGTAGTGTGTCTCTCCTGCTCAGTGTCAGTTCTCAGTAGTATCCTCATCAGTGCTCAGTATCACTGCTCATTGTCTTGTGCTGCATTGTGGTGCTCAGTATACTAGAGTACATTACTAATAGTCCAGTGCTGCATCTTGCTGCTCAGTGTCAGTTCTAGTATCCTCATCAGTGCTCAGTATCACTGCTCATTGTTTTGTGCTGCATTGTGGTGCTCAGTATACTACAGAACATTACTAATAGTCCAGTGCTGCATCTGGCTGCTCAGTGTCAGTTCTAGTAATCTCATCAGTGCTCCGTATCACTGCTCATTGTCTTGTGGTGCTCAGTATACTACAGTACATTACTAATACTCCAGTGTCTTGTGCCGCATATGGCTGCTGTAGGGTGCTGTGGTAGTGTCCTGTCACTGTGCATATGTCATCATTCCAGTCACAGTGACATACCCTCCAACTGTACCTTTTTAATAGGTACAGTACCTTTTTTTCATGGTCTGTACCTATTTTTGGCTCTCCAAACTTCCATTGAAAGTATAGGAAAAGGGGCGTGACCACGCCCCCTTTACCCATGACCACGCCCCTTTTTCTAATTTGTACCAATTTTTGTGTGTAAAATGTTGGAGGGTATGCAGTGATATCTGGTATCTATCTAGTGGTATCTAATTCCAGACATTACCACCGTCTAATTCCAGATATATTACTGGCATATAATTCCACACATTAAAAAATGGAGAACAAAAAGGTGGAGGGTAAAATAGGGAAAGATCAAGATCCACTTCCACCTAGTGCTGAAGCTGCTGCCACTAGTCAAGGCAGAGACAATTCAATGCCATCAACATTATGTAATGATTATACGATACATTATATATCATATCATTGTATGGTTGTAAAATACAACTTAAAAACTTTAATGAATAAATACATAAAGTAGCTTTTATGTAACCTTTTTAAACCTATTAGCATAGACCGAATCTCATCGTGTGTATAGGCCTTTAGTTCAACAACAGCATGGGACCAGTTAGTGTGTTTTGACCACTGCACAGCACCTGGTGTTATATAGTAAGCACCACTATGGCATAGTATACAGCATTATGGGCCTGATATGAGTGTGACCAGCGGTGATGTGGAATGCAGTAGGAGGTGCTGTTTAGTAAGCACCACTTCTATATTCACCATGCAGTATATTGTGTGAATATAGAAGTGTTGGCTGTGTTATATATTAGAGTAATTATTGCAGCTCCCAGCTAAAATTGCAACAATGTAATTTAGTGACAAGCTGCAGAGATTAACCCTTTCTGTGGCTGCTGCACAACCTCTATTCATATCGCTGAATTCAATTAGGGAGATGTTCTCACCCCGCGAGCAAGCGCAGGTATATGCCACACTTATGGTAACATTGGATTTACAGATATTTTCTTGCAGGGGTGTTTCTAAACAATTTGGCTTCAAATGCGTGCCCCCCGCCACCATTGGCATTAAAAATTGTGCCCCTCCCCCATATATATATATATATATATATATATATAAAAAACTATATTTGCGTGAGCGCTCCGGACGGGATGGGGGGGGCGTGACCTCGCAAAAATGGGTATGGTCTCCATAAAATGGGCGTAGCCTTGCAGGCAAAGACTACCTTACACCCCAGTTCTTGACCCTGCACCAACAGACCTCGGCCACCACAGGGAAAAAAGTACAGTAATTTCCACCATGTTAAGCCCCACACATTAATGCCCTTTGGAACATATTATGTCACTCACCACAATATCTGTGATACACTATGCCCTACAGTAAAGCTTCTAATTACTTTTACAAAAACTGCTCAATGCCAAGAGTTTCACGTGCTGGGTGTCATGCTCATTGCCAGGGGTTTCACTCTCTGGGTGTCATGCTCATTGCCAGGGGGAACGCAGTAGGAGGTGTTATATAGTAAGCACCACTATGGCATAGTATATAGCATTATATATATTGTGAGCACTGGTGATGTTGAGTGCAGTAGAGCTGCTGCTGGGTAATTACAATTGACTACAACCACCAATATATTCTGCTGCACTATATATATGCAAAGCTAATTCTGCTGGGTAATTACAACTGACTACAACCACCAATATATTCTGCTGCACTATATATTTGCAAAGCTAATTCTGCTGGGTAATTACAATTGACTACAACCACCAATATATTCTGCTGCACTATATCTATATATGCAAAGCTAATTCTGCTGAGTAATTACAATTGACTACAACCACGAATATATTCTGCTGCACTATATCTATATATGCAAAGCTAATTCTGCTGGGTAATGCAAATTGAAACATTATTGCATAGTATGTGATTTTGAAGTACTTTTTTAAAGTTTTGAATGATATAGACCCAGTTTAATCTTTGTGGAATGCCTGGTTGTTGTTTTTAAGGTAATTTATTGCCTGGCATTTGAGGGGGTGGGGTGTGGTTACAGATTTCAATTATTGGTTTCACTTGTAATAGTCTTCTACTTAAGTCCAATGGTGTAGGCTGTGCAAAGCCATTTGGCTGTGCATTTATTGATCTAAGCGTGCATTTTTATCAAAGCGTGATAAAATTGACACATAACAGCAGTGTTCAATCAGCGTTCAATCGAAGTGAAAAAGAAGGAAAACAGAAGCACACCAATCTAACAAAACAAAGAAAACTGAAGAACTAATAACAAATGTGAGTCACTTACTCCTCAGATCACTCACCTCCTGATTGTTGCATCTGATTACATAGCACAGAACTACCTTACTTGGACATTTCATAAACCATCCATTTCACCTACAAATGCCTGTATCTGTATTATTGTAATTTTGTTTTTTAAGCACAGCTGCACCAATGCAATTTTACCTGCAAACACTTAAAACATCTAACATAATTACCATTGCTTCTTAAACCTCTCACAATCCTTTCATTTCTTACACTCCAAATACTTTTCTGCACCCACTTTATCTACGCTTTTGACTCATTTCATACTAAATCTACACCCCTTGAGCCTACACTGCTTTTCTCACCTGCATTTCTGCAATTCTTCTGCTCGGATTGCCTTACAGTCTCCTCTCCTACTTCCACTTTCCCTCAACCTATTTACCTACTTAACACTATGTCAAGGTTTTCTTATACTCCCCACATCACTCAGTGTCTACCTAATAATGTATCTTTAGCCTTCCCCCCTAGTCTCCTCCACCTCCTCCTCTCTCCCCTCCTCTGTCTCCCCTCCATCCCTCTGTTTCCTTCCCCCACCTTTCCTGTTACCCCACTTTCATTCACCTCTGCCCCATGGTCCTGCTACCCCACAACTCAGCCCTGCTCCCTCTCTCCCTTCCCTGTCACCTCCCCACACCCCCATCCACATCACACTGACCTCCCTCCCTGCCCACCTCCTGCAGTTTCCCCTCCTAGCTCAGGCACCCGTACCATCACTACTCTCTCATCATCCCTGCCCTCAAACTTAATCCCACCTCATCGCTACAGCAACCCTGAAAATCTAATTCACATCTCTCCCACAAACTCATACCCCCTATCCTGTGCCCTCTGGAATGCCAGATCTGTTTATAACAAACTGGTCCCTACTCATGACCTTTTCATTTCCAACTCCCTACACCTACTAGCCATTACTGAAACTTGGATTACGCCCTCTGACACTACTTCTGCTGCTGCTCTCTCTGCTGGGGGCCTTACATTCACACACACACCCCGACCTGGGGGTCGCCATGGGGGTGGTGTTGGGGTCCTTTTACCTTCTAGTTACTCCTACCAACTCATACCACCAGAACCATCCCTTATATTCTCTACATTTGAGGTCCACGCCATATGCCTCTTCCAACCAGTCCATCTTAGAGTAGCTGTCATTTACCGCCCCCCTGGCACTGCTTCCAAATTAATCGACAACTTTGCTTCCTGGCTTCCTCACTTCCTCTCTTCTGACATTCCCACCATTATCCTAGGCGATTTCAACATCCCTATTGACATCCCCACACAATCCCCTGCCTCTAAGCTCCTTAACCTCACCTCTTCACTTGGTCTCTCCCAGTGGACCTCCTCACCCTCCCATGTGAATGGGAGCTCACTGGATCTGGTCTTCACTCACCGCTGTGATATTTCTGATTTTTCCAACTCCCCATTTCCCCTCTCTGACCACCACCTGCTCTCCTTCAACCTATCTCTCTCGACTTCCCCATCTCTACCTCCTAAGGCTACCATCACTAAGCGTAACATTGAAGCTATTGACACCACATTCCTTTCCTCCCTGTTTGACTCACTTCTCTCTCCTATTCTCTCTCTCTCATGCCCTGAACAAGCCACTTCCACATACAATGCTTCCCTTACTTCTGCTCTTGACTCTGTTGCTCCACCAACCACTATTCACCCTCACAAATTAACACCTCAACCCTGGCACACCAAATGCACCAGATATCTGCAAAAATGCTCACGTACGGCTGAGCGACACTGGAGGAAATCACGCTCTAAGGCAGACTTCCTCCATTTCAAACTTATGCTCTCATCCTTCAGTGCTGCCCTTTCTCTTGCTAAACAGTCATACTTCAAGAACCTCATCTCCTCCCAGTCTTCCAACCCCCGGCGCCTCTTTGCCACTCTCAACTCACTCCTCTGCCCACCTCCACCTCGTCTCCCTTCCTCACTCTCTGCTCTTGACTTTGCCACTTACTTCACATCCAAAATTGACTCCATACGTCAGGACATCACATCACACCAGACTATCAGTAACCAGCCTTCTCTCGTGGATGGCCAAGAAGAGCTTGGTACCCAGAACTTCAAGAATTTATATCGGAGGACCCATGGCCTCTGCCACTCAGACAGGACCTGCGGCAGCAGGGGCCCTGTCTGTTCCAAGACTTACCGCGGCTGCGTTTGTCGGCATGGCGGTTGAACGCCGGATCCTGAAGGAAAAGGGCATTCCGGAGGAAGTCATTCCTACGCTTACTAAAGCCAGGAAAGAGGTTACAGCAACTCATTATCACCGCATATGGCGAAAATATGTTGCATGGTGTGAGGCCGAAAGGGCCCCAACAGAGGAATTTCAACTAGGTCGATTTCTGCATTTCCTGCAAGCAGGAGTGACTATGGGCCTTAAATTGGGTTCCATTAAGGTACAGATCTCGGCTCTGTCGATTTTCTTTCAAAAAGAACTAGCTTCAGTACCTGAAGTTCAGACATTTATAAAAGGAGTGCTGCAGAGTCAGCCCCCGTTTGTGCCTCCTGTGGCACCTTGGGATCTCAACGTGGTGTTGAGTTTCTTAAAATCACATTGGTTTGAACCACTAAAAACCGTGGATCTGAAATATCTCACGTGGAAGGTGGTTATGTTATTGGCCTTGGCTTCTGCCAGGCGAGTATCAAAGTTGGCGGCTTTGTCTTGTAAAAGCCCTTATTTGATTTTCCATATGGATAGGGCAGAATTGAGGACTCGTCCCCAGTTTCTCCCAAAGGTGGTGTCAGCGTTTCACCTGAACCAGCCTATTGTGGTGCCTAGGCTACTAGGGACTTGGAGGACTCCAAGTTGCTAGACGTTGTCAGGGCACTGAAAATATATGTTTCCAGAATGGCTAGAGTCAGAAAATCTGACTCGCTGTTTATCCTATATGCACCTAACAAGCTGGGTGCTCCTGCTTCTAAGCAGACTATTGCTCGTTGGATTTGTAGTACAATTCAGCTTGCACATACTGTGGCAGGCCTGCCACAGCCAAAATCTGTCAATGCCCATTCCACAAGGAAGGTGGGCTCATCTTGGGCGGCTGCCCGAGGGGTCTCGGCTTTACAACTTTGCCGAGCAGCTACTTGGTCAGGGGCAAACACGTTTGCAAAATTCTACAAATTTGATACCCTGGCTGAGGAGGACCTGGAGTTCTCTCATTCAGTGCTGCAGAGTCATCCGCACTCTCCCGCCCGTTTGGGAGCTTTGGTATAATCCCCATGGTCCTTACAGAGTTCCCAGCATCCACTAGGACGTTAGAGAAAATAAGAATTTACTCACCGGTAATTCTATTTCTCGTAGTCCGTAGTGGATGCTGGGCGCCCATCCCAAGTGCGGTTTATCTGCAATACTTGTACATAGTTATTGTTAACTAAATCGGGTTATTGTTGAGCCATCTGTTGAGAGGCTCTATTGTTTCATACTGTTAACTGTGTTTCATATCACGAGTTGTACGGTGTGATTGGTGTGGCTGGTATGAGTCTTACCCGGGATTCAAAATCCTTCCTTATTGTGTACGCTCGTCCGGGCACAGTACCTAACTGAGGCTTGGAGGAGGGTCATAGTGGGAGGAGCCAGTGCACACCAGGTAGTCTAAGATCTTTCTAGAGTGCCCAGCCTCCATCGGAGCCCGCTATTCCCCATGGTCCTTACGGAGTTCCCAGCATCCACTACGGACTACGAGAAATAGAATTACCGGTGAGTAAATTCTTATTATAGTAGTGTATACACTAGAGGTCTTTCCGAACCCCCTAATCCTAACATTGTAATTTGCTTTAGGGCGCACCTCCAATTAGTCTAGTGTTTCGTATTTTCACATTAAATACTTTCTTGCATTGGTTGGTTAAAGATTAGATCGTATATTTTTCTAGATATAGCTGTGCATAGTCTACAAGGCTACATGCTTCTCCCCTAACTAGAGATGTGCAGCGGGCATTTTTCGTGTTTCATGTTTTGGTTTTGGTTTCGGATCCGCAGTTGTGTTTTGGATACGGACGCGTTTTGGCAAAACCACCCTTTTGGGTTTTGGATTCGGGTGATTTTTTTTTAAAACCTCAAACAGCTAAAATCATAGAATTTCGGGGTAATTTTGATCCTATAGTATTAAGCTCAATAACCATAATTTCTACTCCTTTCCAGTCTATTCTGAACACCTCACACCTCCCAATATTATTTTTAGTCCTAAAATTTGCACCAAGGTCCCTGGATGACTAAGCTAAGCGACCCAAGTGGGCAGCACAAACACCTGGCCCATCTAGGAGTGGCACTGCAGTGTCAGACAGGATGGCACTTAAAAAAATAGCCCCAAACAGCACATGATGCAAAGATAAATAAAAAAAGAGGCGCAAGATGAAATTGTAGTGTGTCTCTCCTGCTCAGTGTCAGTTCTCAGTAGTATCCTCATCAGTGCTCAGTATCACTGCTCATTGTCTTGTGCTGCATTGTGGTGCTCAGTATACTAGAGTACATTACTAATAGTCCAGTGCTGCATCTTGCTGCTCAGTGTCAGTTCTAGTATCCTCATCAGTGCTCAGTATCACTGCTCATTGTTTTGTGCTGCATTGTGGTGCTCAGTATACTACAGAACATTACTAATAGTCCAGTGCTGCATCTGGCTGCTCAGTGTCAGTTCTAGTAATCTCATCAGTGCTCCGTATCACTGCTCATTGTCTTGTGGTGCTCAGTATACTACAGTACATTACTAATACTCCAGTGTCTTGTGCCGCATATGGCTGCTGTAGGGTGCTGTGGTAGTGTCCTGTCACTGTGCATATGTCATCATTCCAGTCACAGTGACATACCCTCCAACTGTACCTTTTTAATAGGTACAGTACCTTTTTTTCATGGTCTGTACCTATTTTTGGCTCTCCAAACTTCCATTGAAAGTATAGGAAAAGGGGCGTGACCACGCCCCCTTTACCCATGACCACGCCCCTTTTTCTAATTTGTACCAATTTTTGTGTGTAAAATGTTGGAGGGTATGCAGTGATATCTGGTATCTATCTAGTGGTATCTAATTCCAGACATTACCACCGTCTAATTCCAGATATATTACTGGCATATAATTCCACACATTAAAAAATGGAGAACAAAAAGGTGGAGGGTAAAATAGGGAAAGATCAAGATCCACTTCCACCTAGTGCTGAAGCTGCTGCCACTAGTCAAGGCAGAGACAATTCAATGCCATCAACATTATGTAATGATTATACGATACATTATATATCATATCATTGTATGGTTGTAAAATACAACTTAAAAACTTTAATGAATAAATACATAAAGTAGCTTTTATGTAACCTTTTTAAACCTATTAGCATAGACCGAATCTCATCGTGTGTATAGGCCTTTAGTTCAACAACAGCATGGGACCAGTTAGTGTGTTTTGACCACTGCACAGCACCTGGTGTTATATAGTAAGCACCACTATGGCATAGTATACAGCATTATGGGCCTGATATGAGTGTGACCAGCGGTGATGTGGAATGCAGTAGGAGGTGCTGTTTAGTAAGCACCACTTCTATATTCACCATGCAGTATATTGTGTGAATATAGAAGTGTTGGCTGTGTTATATATTAGAGTAATTATTGCAGCTCCCAGCTAAAATTGCAACAATGTAATTTAGTGACAAGCTGCAGAGATTAACCCTTTCTGTGGCTGCTGCACAACCTCTATTCATATCGCTGAATTCAATTAGGGAGATGTTCTCACCCCGCGAGCAAGCGCAGGTATATGCCACACTTATGGTAACATTGGATTTACAGATATTTTCTTGCAGGGGTGTTTCTAAACAATTTGGCTTCAAATGCGTGCCCCCCGCCACCATTGGCATTAAAAATTGTGCCCCTCCCCCATATATATATATATATATATATATATATATAAAAAACTATATTTGCGTGAGCGCTCCGGACGGGATGGGGGGGGGCGTGACCTCGCAAAAATGGGTATGGTCTCCATAAAATGGGCGTAGCCTTGCAGGCAAAGACTACCTTACACCCCAGTTCTTGACCCTGCACCAACAGACCTCGGCCACCACAGGGAAAAAAGTACAGTAATTTCCACCATGTTAAGCCCCACACATTAATGCCCTTTGGAACATATTATGTCACTCACCACAATATCTGTGATACACTATGCCCTACAGTAAAGCTTCTAATTACTTTTACAAAAACTGCTCAATGCCAAGAGTTTCACGTGCTGGGTGTCATGCTCATTGCCAGGGGTTTCACTCTCTGGGTGTCATGCTCATTGCCAGGGGGAACGCAGTAGGAGGTGTTATATAGTAAGCACCACTATGGCATAGTATATAGCATTATATATATTGTGAGCACTGGTGATGTTGAGTGCAGTAGAGCTGCTGCTGGGTAATTACAATTGACTACAACCACCAATATATTCTGCTGCACTATATATATGCAAAGCTAATTCTGCTGGGTAATTACAACTGACTACAACCACCAATATATTCTGCTGCACTATATATTTGCAAAGCTAATTCTGCTGGGTAATTACAATTGACTACAACCACCAATATATTCTGCTGCACTATATCTATATATGCAAAGCTAATTCTGCTGAGTAATTACAATTGACTACAACCACGAATATATTCTGCTGCACTATATCTATATATGCAAAGCTAATTCTGCTGGGTAATGCAAATTGAAACATTATTGCATAGTATGTGATTTTGAAGTACTTTTTTAAAGTTTTGAATGATATAGACCCAGTTTAATCTTTGTGGAATGCCTGGTTGTTGTTTTTAAGGTAATTTATTGCCTGGCATTTGAGGGGGTGGGGTGTGGTTACAGATTTCAATTATTGGTTTCACTTGTAATAGTCTTCTACTTAAGTCCAATGGTGTAGGCTGTGCAAAGCCATTTGGCTGTGCATTTATTGATCTAAGCGTGCATTTTTATCAAAGCGTGATAAAATTGACACATAACAGCAGTGTTCAATCAGCGTTCAATCGAAGTGAAAAAGAAGGAAAACAGAAGCACACCAATCTAACAAAACAAAGAAAACTGAAGAACTAATAACAAATGTGAGTCACTTACTCCTCAGATCACTCACCTCCTGATTGTTGCATCTGATTACATAGCACAGAACTACCTTACTTGGACATTTCATAAACCATCCATTTCACCTACAAATGCCTGTATCTGTATTATTGTAATTTTGTTTTTTAAGCACAGCTGCACCAATGCAATTTTACCTGCAAACACTTAAAACATCTAACATAATTACCATTGCTTCTTAAACCTCTCACAATCCTTTCATTTCTTACACTCCAAATACTTTTCTGCACCCACTTTATCTACGCTTTTGACTCATTTCATACTAAATCTACACCCCTTGAGCCTACACTGCTTTTCTCACCTGCATTTCTGCAATTCTTCTGCTTGGATTGCCTTACAGTCTCCTCTCCTACTTCCACTTTCCCTCAACCTATTTACCTACTTAACACTATGTCAAGGTTTTCTTATACTCCCCACATCACTCAGTGTCTACCTAATAATGTATCTTTAGCCTTCCCCCCTAGTCTCCTCCACCTCCTCCTCTCTCCCCTCCTCTGTCTCCCCTCCATCCCTCTGTTTCCTTCCCCCACCTTTCCTGTTACCCCACTTTCATTCACCTCTGCCCCATGGTCCTGCTACCCCACAACTCAGCCCTGCTCCCTCTCTCCCTTCCCTGTCACCTCCCCACACCCCCATCCACATCACACTGACCTCCCTCCCTGCCCACCTCCTGCAGTTTCCCCTCCTAGCTCAGGCACCCGTACCATCACTACTCTCTCATCATCCCTGCCCTCAAACTTAATCCCACCTCATCGCTACAGCAACCCTGAAAATCTAATTCACATCTCTCCCACAAACTCATACCCCCTATCCTGTGCCCTCTGGAATGCCAGATCTGTTTATAACAAACTGGTCCCTACTCATGACCTTTTCATTTCCAACTCCCTACACCTACTAGCCATTACTGAAACTTGGATTACGCCCTCTGACACTACTTCTGCTGCTGCTCTCTCTGCTGGGGGCCTTACATTCACACACACACCCCGACCTGGGGGTCGCCATGGGGGTGGTGTTGGGGTCCTTTTACCTTCTAGTTACTCCTACCAACTCATACCACCAGAACCATCCCTTATATTCTCTACATTTGAGGTCCACGCCATATGCCTCTTCCAACCAGTCCATCTTAGAGTAGCTGTCATTTACCGCCCCCCTGGCACTGCTTCCAAATTAATCGACAACTTTGCTTCCTGGCTTCCTCACTTCCTCTCTTCTGACATTCCCACCATTATCCTAGGCGATTTCAACATCCCTATTGACATCCCCACACAATCCCCTGCCTCTAAGCTCCTTAACCTCACCTCTTCACTTGGTCTCTCCCAGTGGACCTCCTCACCCTCCCATGTGAATGGGAGCTCACTGGATCTGGTCTTCACTCACCGCTGTGATATTTCTGATTTTTCCAACTCCCCATTTCCCCTCTCTGACCACCACCTGCTCTCCTTCAACCTATCTCTCTCGACTTCCCCATCTCTACCTCCTAAGGCTACCATCACTAAGCGTAACATTGAAGCTATTGACACCACATTCCTTTCCTCCCTGTTTGACTCACTTCTCTCTCCTATTCTCTCTCTCTCATGCCCTGAACAAGCCACTTCCACATACAATGCTTCCCTTACTTCTGCTCTTGACTCTGTTGCTCCACCAACCACTATTCACCCTCACAAATTAACACCTCAACCCTGGCACACCAAATGCACCAGATATCTGCAAAAATGCTCACGTACGGCTGAGCGACACTGGAGGAAATCACGCTCTAAGGCAGACTTCCTCCATTTCAAACTTATGCTCTCATCCTTCAGTGCTGCCCTTTCTCTTGCTAAACAGTCATACTTCAAGAACCTCATCTCCTCCCAGTCTTCCAACCCCCGGCGCCTCTTTGCCACTCTCAACTCACTCCTCTGCCCACCTCCACCTCGTCTCCCTTCCTCACTCTCTGCTCTTGACTTTGCCACTTACTTCACATCCAAAATTGACTCCATACGTCAGGACATCACATCACACCAGACTATCAGTAACCAGCCTTCTCTCGTGGATGGCCAAGAAGAGCTTGGTACCCAGAACTTCAAGAATTTATATCGGAGGACCCATGGCCTCTGCCACTCAGACAGGACCTGCGGCAGCAGGGGCCCTGTCTGTTCCAAGACTTACCGCGGCTGCGTTTGTCGGCATGGCGGTTGAACGCCGGATCCTGAAGGAAAAGGGCATTCCGGAGGAAGTCATTCCTACGCTTACTAAAGCCAGGAAAGAGGTTACAGCAACTCATTATCACCGCATATGGCGAAAATATGTTGCATGGTGTGAGGCCGAAAGGGCCCCAACAGAGGAATTTCAACTAGGTCGATTTCTGCATTTCCTGCAAGCAGGAGTGACTATGGGCCTTAAATTGGGTTCCATTAAGGTACAGATCTCGGCTCTGTCGATTTTCTTTCAAAAAGAACTAGCTTCAGTACCTGAAGTTCAGACATTTATAAAAGGAGTGCTGCAGAGTCAGCCCCCGTTTGTGCCTCCTGTGGCACCTTGGGATCTCAACGTGGTGTTGAGTTTCTTAAAATCACATTGGTTTGAACCACTAAAAACCGTGGATCTGAAATATCTCACGTGGAAGGTGGTTATGTTATTGGCCTTGGCTTCTGCCAGGCGAGTATCAAAGTTGGCGGCTTTGTCTTGTAAAAGCCCTTATTTATTTTCCATATGGATAGGGCAGAATTGAGGACTCGTCCCCAGTTTCTCCCAAAGGTGGTGTCAGCGTTTCACCTGAACCAGCCTATTGTGGTGCCTAGGCTACTAGGGACTTGGAGGACTCCAAGTTGCTAGACGTTGTCAGGGCACTGAAAATATATGTTTCCAGAATGGCTAGAGTCAGAAAATCTGACTCGCTGTTTATCCTATATGCACCTAACAAGCTGGGTGCTCCTGCTTCTAAGCAGACTATTGCTCGTTGGATTTGTAGTACAATTCAGCTTGCACATACTGTGGCAGGCCTGCCACAGCCAAAATCTGTCAATGCCCATTCCACAAGGAAGGTGGGCTCATCTTGGGCGGCTGCCCGAGGGGTCTCGGCTTTACAACTTTGCCGAGCAGCTACTTGGTCAGGGGCAAACACGTTTGCAAAATTCTACAAATTTGATACCCTGGCTGAGGAGGACCTGGAGTTCTCTCATTCAGTGCTGCAGAGTCATCCGCACTCTCCCGCCCGTTTGGGAGCTTTGGTATAATCCCCATGGTCCTTACGGAGTTCCCAGCATCCACTAGGACGTTAGAGAAAATAAGAATTTACTCACCGGTAATTCTATTTCTCGTAGTCCGTAGTGGATGCTGGGCGCCCATCCCAAGTGCGGTTTATCTGCAATACTTGTACATAGTTATTGTTAACTAAATCGGGTTATTGTTGAGCCATCTGTTGAGAGGCTCTATTGTTTCATACTGTTAACTGTGTTTCATATCACGAGTTGTACGGTGTGATTGGTGTGGCTGGTATGAGTCTTACCCGGGATTCAAAATCCTTCCTTATTGTGTACGCTCGTCCGGGCACAGTACCTAACTGAGGCTTGGAGGAGGGTCATAGTGGGAGGAGCCAGTGCACACCAGGTAGTCTAAGATCTTTCTAGAGTGCCCAGCCTCCTTCGGAGCCCGCTATTCCCCATGGTCCTTACGGAGTTCCCAGCATCCACTACGGACTACGAGAAATAGAATTACCGGTGAGTAAATTCTTATTATAGTAGTGTATACACTAGAGGTCTTTCCGAACCCCCTAATCCTAACATTGTAATTTGCTTTAGGGCGCACCTCCAATTAGTCTAGTGTTTCGTATTTTCACATTAAATACTTTCTTGCATTGGTTGGTTAAAGATTAGATCGTATATTTTTCTAGATATAGCTGTGCATAGTCTACAAGGCTACATGCTTCTCCCCTAACTAGAGATGTGCAGCGGGCATTTTTCGTGTTTCATGTTTTGGTTTTGGTTTCGGATCCGCAGTTGTGTTTTGGATACGGACGCGTTTTGGCAAAACCACCCTTTTGGGTTTTGGATTCGGGTGATTTTTTTTTAAAACCTCAAACAGCTAAAATCATAGAATTTCGGGGTAATTTTGATCCTATAGTATTAAGCTCAATAACCATAATTTCTACTCCTTTCCAGTCTATTCTGAACACCTCACACCTCCCAATATTATTTTTAGTCCTAAAATTTGCACCAAGGTCCCTGGATGACTAAGCTAAGCGACCCAAGTGGGCAGCACAAACACCTGGCCCATCTAGGAGTGGCACTGCAGTGTCAGACAGGATGGCACTTAAAAAAATAGCCCCAAACAGCACATGATGCAAAGATAAATAAAAAAAGAGGCGCAAGATGAAATTGTAGTGTGTCTCTCCTGCTCAGTGTCAGTTCTCAGTAGTATCCTCATCAGTGCTCAGTATCACTGCTCATTGTCTTGTGCTGCATTGTGGTGCTCAGTATACTAGAGTACATTACTAATAGTCCAGTGCTGCATCTTGCTGCTCAGTGTCAGTTCTAGTATCCTCATCAGTGCTCAGTATCACTGCTCATTGTTTTGTGCTGCATTGTGGTGCTCAGTATACTACAGAACATTACTAATAGTCCAGTGCTGCATCTGGCTGCTCAGTGTCAGTTCTAGTAATCTCATCAGTGCTCCGTATCACTGCTCATTGTCTTGTGGTGCTCAGTATACTACAGTACATTACTAATACTCCAGTGTCTTGTGCCGCATATGGCTGCTGTAGGGTGCTGTGGTAGTGTCCTGTCACTGTGCATATGTCATCATTCCAGTCACAGTGACATACCCTCCAACTGTACCTTTTTAATAGGTACAGTACCTTTTTTTCATGGTCTGTACCTATTTTTGGCTCTCCAAACTTCCTTTGAAAGTATAGGAAAAGGGGCGTGACCACGCCCCCTTTACCCATGACCACGCCCCTTTTTCTAATTTGTACCAATTTTTGTGTGTAAAATGTTGGAGGGTATGCAGTGATATCTGGTATCTATCTAGTGGTATCTAATTCCAGACATTACCACCGTCTAATTCCAGATATATTACTGGCATATAATTCCACACATTAAAAAATGGAGAACAAAAAGGTGGAGGGTAAAATAGGGAAAGATCAAGATCCACTTCCACCTAGTGCTGAAGCTGCTGCCACTAGTCAAGGCAGAGACAATTCAATGCCATCAACATTATGTAATGATTATACGATACATTATATATCATATCATTGTATGGTTGTAAAATACAACTTAAAAACTTTAATGAATAAATACATAAAGTAGCTTTTATGTAACCTTTTTAAACCTATTAGCATAGACCGAATCTCATCGTGTGTATAGGCCTTTAGTTCAACAACAGCATGGGACCAGTTAGTGTGTTTTGACCACTGCACAGCACCTGGTGTTATATAGTAAGCACCACTATGGCATAGTATACAGCATTATGGGCCTGATATGAGTGTGACCAGCGGTGATGTGTAATGCAGTAGGAGGTGCTGTTTAGTAAGCACCACTTCTATATTCACCATGCAGTATATTGTGTGAATATAGAAGTGTTGGCTGTGTTATATATTAGAGTAATTATTGCAGCTCCCAGCTAAAATTGCAACAATGTAATTTAGTGACAAGCTGCAGAGATTAACCCTTTCTGTGGCTGCTGCACAACCTCTATTCATATCGCTGAATTCAATTAGGGAGATGTTCTCACCCCGCGAGCAAGCGCAGGTATATGCCACACTTATGGTAACATTGGATTTACAGATATTTTCTTGCAGGGGTGTTTCTAAACAATTTGGCTTCAAATGCGTGCCCCCCGCCACCATTGGCATTAAAAATTGTGCCCCTCCCCCATATATATATATATATATATATATATATATAAAAACTATATTTGCGTGAGCGCTCCGGACGGGATGGGGGGGGGGGGCGTGACCTCGCAAAAATGGGTATGGTCTCCATAAAATGGGCGTAGCCTTGCAGGCAAAGACTACCTTGCACCCCAGTTCTTGACCCTGCACCAACAGACCTCGGCCACCACAGGGAAAAAAGTACAGTAATTTCCACCATGTTAAGCCCCACACATTAATGCCCTTTGGAACATATTATGTCACTCACCACAATATCTGTGAGAAACTATGCCCTACAGTAAAGCTTCTAATTACTTTTACAAAAACTGCTCAATGCCAAGAGTTTCACGTGCTGGGTGTCATGCTCATTGCCAGGGGTTTCACTCTCTGGGTGTCATGCTCATTGCCAGGGGGAACGCAGTAGGAGGTGTTATATAGTAAGCACCACTATGGCATAGTATATAGCATTATATATATTGTGAGCACTGGTGATGTTGAGTGCAGTAGAGCTGCTGCTGGGTAATTACAATTGACTACAACCACCAATATATTCTGCTGCACTATATATATGCAAAGCTAATTCTGCTGGGTAATTACAACTGACTACAACCACCAATATATTCTGCTGCACTATATATTTGCAAAGCTAATTCTGCTGGGTAATTACAATTGACTACAACCACCAATATATTCTGCTGCACTATATCTATATATGCAAAGCTAATTCTGCTGAGTAATTACAATTGACTACAACCACCAATATATTCTGCTGCACTATATCTATATATGCAAAGCTAATTCTGCTGGGTAATGCAAATTGAAACATTATTGCATAGTATGTGATTTTGAAGTACTTTTTTAAAGTTTTGAATGATATAGACCCAGTTTAATCTTTGTGGAATGCCTGGTTGTTGTTTTTAAGGTAATTTATTGCCTGGCATTTGAGGGGGTGGGGTGTGGTTACAGATTTCAATTATTGGTTTCACTTGTAATAGTCTTCTACTTAAGTCCAATGGTGTAGGCTGTGCAAAGCCATTTGGCTGTGCATTTATTGATCTAAGCGTGCATTTTTATCAAAGCGTGATAAAATTGACACATAACAGCAGTGTTCAATCAGCGTTCAATCGAAGTGAAAAAGAAGGAAAACAGAAGCACACCAATCTAACAAAACAAAGAAAACTGAAGAACTAATAACAAATGTGAGTCACTTACTCCTCAGATCACTCACCTCCTGATTGTTGCATCTGATTACATAGCACAGAACTACCTTACTTGGACATTTCATAAACCATCCATTTCACCTACAAATGCCTGTATCTGTATTATTGTAATTTTGTTTTTTAAGCACAGCTGCACCAATGCAATTTTACCTGCAAACACTTAAAACATCTAACATAATTACCATTGCTTCTTAAACCTCTCACAATCCTTTCATTTCTTACACTCCAAATACTTTTCTGCACCCACTTTATCTACGCTTTTGACTCATTTCATACTAAATCTACACCCCTTGAGCCTACACTGCTTTTCTCACCTGCATTTCTGCAATTCTTCTGCTCGGATTGCCTTACAGTCTCCTCTCCTACTTCCACTTTCCCTCAACCTATTTACCTACTTAACACTATGTCAAGGTTTTCTTATACTCCCCACATCACTCAGTGTCTACCTAATAATGTATCTTTAGCCTTCCCCCCTAGTCTCCTCCACCTCCTCCTCTCTCCCCTCCTCTGTCTCCCCTCCATCCCTCTGTTTCCTTCCCCCACCTTTCCTGTTACCCCACTTTCATTCACCTCTGCCCCATGGTCCTGCTACCCCACAACTCAGCCCTGCTCCCTCTCTCCCTTCCCTGTCACCTCCCCACACCCCCATCCACATCACACTGACCTCCCTCCCTGCCCACCTCCTGCAGTTTCCCCTCCTAGCTCAGGCACCCGTACCATCACTACTCTCTCATCATCCCTGCCCTCAAACTTAATCCCACCTCATCGCTACAGCAACCCTGAAAATCTAATTCACATCTCTCCCACAAACTCATACCCCCTATCCTGTGCCCTCTGGAATGCCAGATCTGTTTATAACAAACTGGTCCCTACTCATGACCTTTTCATTTCCAACTCCCTACACCTACTAGCCATTACTGAAACTTGGATTACGCCCTCTGACACTACTTCTGCTGCTGCTCTCTCTGCTGGGGGCCTTACATTCACACACACACCCCGACCTGGGGGTCGCCATGGGGGTGGTGTTGGGGTCCTTTTACCTTCTAGTTACTCCTACCAACTCATACCACCAGAACCATCCCTTATATTCTCTACATTTGAGGTCCACGCCATATGCCTCTTCCAACCAGTCCATTTTAGAGTAGCTGTCATTTACCGCCCCCCTGGCACTGCTTCCAAATTAATCGACAACTTTGCTTCCTGGCTTCCTCACTTCCTCTCTTCTGACATTCCCACCATTATCCTAGGCGATTTCAACATCCCTATTGACATCCCCACACAATCCCCTGCCTCTAAACTCCTTAACCTAACCTCTTCACTTGGTCTCTCCCAGTGGACCTCCTCACCCTCCCATGTGAATGGGAGCTCACTGGATCTGGTCTTCACTCACCGCTGTGATATTTCTGATTTTTCCAACTCCCCATTTCCCCTCTCTGACCACCACCTGCTCTCCTTCAACCTATCTCTCTCGACTTCCCCATCTCTACCTCCTAAGGCTACCATCACTAAGCGTAACATTGAAGCTATTGACACCACATTCCTTTCCTCCCTGTTTGACTCACTTCTCTCTCCTATTCTCTCTCTCTCTCATGCCCTGAACAAGCCACTTCCACATACAATGCTTCCCTTACTTCTGCTCTTGACTCTGTTGCTCCACCAACCACTATTCACCCTCACAAATTAACACCTCAACCCTGGCACACCAAATGCACCAGATATCTGCAAAAATGCTCACGTACGGCTGAGCGACACTGGAGGAAATCACGCTCTAAGGCAGACTTCCTCCATTTCAAACTTATGCTCTCATCCTTCAGTGCTGCCCTTTCTCTTGCTAAACAGTCCTACTTCAAGAACCTCATCTCCTCCCAGTCTTCCAACCCCCGGCGCCTCTTTGCCACTCTCAACTCACTCCTCTGCCCACCTCCACCTCGTCTCCCTTCCTCACTCTCTGCTCTTGACTTTGCCACTTACTTCACATCCAAAATTGACTCCATACGTCAGGACATCACATCACACCAGACTATCAGTAACCAGCCTTCTCCCAACCCTTACGAACCCTCCCCATCCCTCGCACCAACTCTGTCATCTTTCTCCCATGCATCTGGAGAGGAAGTCATGGCCCTCATTCGTTCCTGTCCCCTCACCACCTCCCCACTTGACCCAATCCCCTCCCGCCTCCTTTGCCACCTCTCTTCTTCTGCTTTTTCCCATCTTTCCCACCTTCTTAATCTCTCCCTCTCATCAGGCACTGTCCCCTCTGCCTTCAAGCACGCTCTCATCTCTCCTATTCTTAAAAAACCTACCCTTGATCCAAACACTCTCTCCAACTACCGACCCATCTCTCTCCTCCCTTTTGCCTCCAAACTCCTTGAGCGTATTGTCTACAACCGCCTTACTTCCTTTCTTTCCTCACAATCACTGCTTGTCTGGCTTCCGTCCTCTCCACTCCACTGAAACTGCCCTTACAAAAGTATGCAATGACCTCCATGCTGCTAAATCTAAGGGACACTACTCTCTACTTATTCTACTTGATCTCTCTGCTGCTTTTGACACTGTGGACCATCCTCTCCTACTGCAAATCCTTCACTCCATTGGTCTGCGTAACACAGCCCTCTCTTGGTTGTCGTCCTACCTTTCTGACCGTTCATTCTCTGTCTCCTCTCATGACTCCACCTCCCCCTCACTTCCACTAACTGTAGGGGTACCCCAAGGTTCTGTCCTTGGTCCTCTTCTCTTCTCTCTCTATACGTCCTCACTAGGTAAGCTCATTAGTTCTTTTGGTTTCCAATATCATCTCTAGGCTGATGACACTCAAATCTATCTTTCCTCTCCAGACCTCTCCCCTACTCTCCTCACTCGTATCTCCAACTGTCTCTCTGCTATCACTTCCTGGATGTCCCAGCTCTTTCTTAAACTTAACATGTCTAAGACCGAGCTGATCATCTTCCCTCCCTCCCGCATAATCTCACCTCCTACAATCTCATTATCTATTGATGGCACTACTATCTCCTCTACCCCCCAAGTGCGCTGTCTTGGAGTAATCCTTGACTCCTCCCTCTCCTTCAAACCACACATTCAGCACCTCTCACAAACCTGCCGTTTTCATCTAAAAAATATTTCCAGGATCAGACCCTTTCTGACCCAGGATGCTTCTAAGACTCTTATCCACTCACTGGTCATCTCCAGACTGGACTGCTGTAATCTCTTCCTGACTGGCATTCCTGACAAATACCTCTCTCCACTCCCACTATCCTCAATGCTGCTTCCCGGCTCATTTTCCTCACCAAACGCACTACGTCCACCTCTCCTCTCTTACTAGTCCTTCACTGGCTCCCCTTCCCTTTCAGAATCCATTTCAAGCTTCTCACACTTGCTTACAAAGCCCTCACCCACTCCTCTCCCATCTACATCTCTGATCTTATCTCGCTTTACACTCCCACCCGTCCTCTTCGCTCTGCTAATGCACACCGACTCCTGCCTACGGATTACTTCCTCCCACTCCTACCTTCAAGATTTTTCACGTGCTGCACCACTTCTCTGGAATTCCCTACCTCTCCCCCTCAGACTCTCCACCTCTCTACAAAACTTCAAACGGGCTCTCAAGACCCACTTCTTCACCAAACCCAGCCAAATCTCATCCTAAACCTCTGTTCCACGCTCTCTATGTACCCCATCTGTCTCACCCCTGTCTGTCTACCCCTCCCTTTTAGAATGTAAGCTCTCACGAGCAGGGCCCTCTTCCCTCATGTGCTTACTCTTTTCTTACTTTAATAATCTTCAGCTGCACCAAATCCAGCAGTCTTCTACCACCTGATACTTATTCCAGTGTCATCTGCTGATGTAGCTATGTTTATTTACCCTGTACTTGTCCTATATTGTCATCAACTGTAAGTTGCTGTTTTCCTGTTTGATTATTTGTTTATGTACTCTGTAATTGGGCACTGCGGAACCCTTGTGGCGCCATATAAATAAAGGATAATAATAATAATAAATAATATAATATATAACAGTACGGTACAGTAGGCCACTGCTCTACCTACCTCTGTGTCGTCAAGTATACTATCCATCCATACCTGTGGTGCATTTTAGAAAAAAACATGTCTCGGCAGAGCAATCTATAAATCCATAATTTTTCAGACAGCAACAGTGGGTATTGTAATAGTCACCCAATCCATCACTTTTATAGGGTTACATGCACCCACATGCTACAGCCTGTCTCAATAATTTTACTGTCACGCTGTGTGTGTTTGTGTTTTTATTTGGGTATTTTTTGTTGTTGTAGAACTACAGGTACCAGCAAGCCCATTATTTCCCCGCCTGCTGGTACTTGAGGTTCTCCAAGTACCAGCAAGCGGGGGAGGCTTGCTGGGCCTTGTAGTTCCACAACAAAAAAAACAATATTCTTTTTTTACACACATGGCTATCAGCCCGGCACCCACCACCCAGGGGTGCTGGGGACAGCCTCGGGCTTCACCTCTGGCCCTTGGGTGCCTCGAGGGGAGGAACCTCTTGATTTAAGGGGTCCCCACTCCTCCAGGGAACCCCGGCCAGGGGTGACTAGTTGGAGGGGTAATGCCAGGGACGCAGGGACCTACATAAAAGTGTCCCCCGGCTGTGGCATTATCTCTCTGGCTAGTGGAGCCCGGTGCTGGTTTTAAAAATATGGGGGACCCCTACATCTTTTGTCCCACGTATTTTTGGAACCTGGACCGTTCTAAGAGCCCGGTGCTGGTTGTCTAAATACGGGGAACCCCTGTCCAATTTTTCCCCCAGTATTTAAATAACCAGGACCGGCTCAAAGAGCCCGAGGCTGGTTATACTAAGGAGGGGGGACCTCACGCATTTTTTTTTAACCCATTCAGACCCTTCTCCTTTAAGTTAATGGAAGCCCTGGACAACAAAATTGCATTCATGTCCTCCTCCCTCACCCTTCCCAGTCCCAAACACTCATTTTTTTTCTCTTTAAAAATGTATAATATATAACAAGAACAATGAGCAGGCAGGCAGCGGGCATTGGCGGCATCGGACTGAGATAGAAATTAGTGGTGGAGGGCTGGGTCAGTTGATTGTGGGAGAGTTTGTAAGCCATTGGCGGCGGCAGCGGGTATCGGCTCAGAGGCAGTAGCGGGCATTGGCTAAGGGTCATCTGCAGGATTCGGCGGAAATTATGGCTGTAGTGCCTCACTAGCCACTGACCTCACCGCACGCCACTGTGGGACAGATGTAACATGCAGAGAGAGGTAGATTTGGGAGGGGGAATGTCCTAGCATAACTGTTAATTGCAGTGTAATACTGTAATTCAGCTGTGCAGCATTTGTGGCTAAATGTCAAAGAAGCCAGTATTTACCCTGCATGCAAAATAATAAATGTATTTGAACATACCTCCCAACTATACCAATTTTTGCAGGACAGTCACTTTTTTTGGGAATGTCCAGCTAACCCAACCCCCCCCCCCCTGTGGGGGCCGCAGTGTCCCATAGTCATGGGGAAGGGGGGGGGGGGGTGGAAGGCTCCCTGTAGCTTGTTGCTCTGCAAATATGCACATTGTGGGTAATTCAGACCTGATCGCTAGGGTGTGTTTTTTGCATCCCTGTAATCAGGTAGTTGCCGCCTACAGCGGAAGGGAAAATTTGCTGTGCAGGTGTGTGATCACATGTGCACAAGAGCTGCACAGCTCAGCACTTACTCAGCCATTGAGGTGACGTCACAAATCCTCCCACAAAACGCCGGGTCCCTCCAGTGTTTTTCCGGACACTCCCTAGAAACATTCAGTTGCCACCCACACAAACACCCTCTTCTTGTCAATCTTCTTGTGATCTCCGGACCGTCGCACTTACGCATTGTGGCGCATACGCATGTGCAGTGCAGACCTGATTGCCCGCTGGGTGAAAATAAATTGAAGCGATCTGGTCTGAATAAGCCTCAATGTCTATTCACGGGAGACAGAGGGGCTGGGGCATGGCCAGCAGCTCACAGAGCACCTATAATGACAAAAATGGGAGACATGGCTCATGATCGCGATATACCTGCGAAGGTACGCCCTCTACTGATTGACAGGCAGAGGCATTCGCATTTTCTGCGGGGCACCCGGAGAAAATGTAGGCACACGCACAGGATGGACCCTGCGTATATGCCCCCCATCCTCTTCATAGTTTTTGCGGTTGTAACGCGTATTACGATCCAAACTATGTCTTATATACACGAGCAGTGTGAAAATGGGGGTAATTCGATGGGGGTAATTCCAAGTTGATCGCAGCAGGAATTTTGTTTGCAGTTGGGCAAAACCATGTGTACTGCAGGGGAGGCAGATATAACATGTGCAGAAAGAGTTAGATTTGGGTGAGTTATTTTGTTTCTGTGCAGGGTAAATACTGACTGCTTTATTTTTACACTGCAAATTAGATTGCAGATTGAACACACCACACCCAAATCTAACTCTCTCTGCACATGTTAAATCTGCCTTCCCTGCAGTGCACATAGGTGGTCATTCCGAGTTGTTCGCTCGGTAATTTTCTTCGCATCGCAGCGATTTTCCGCTTAATGCGCATGTGCAATGTTCGCACTGCGACTGCGCCAAGTAAATTTGCTATGCAGTTAGGAATATTACTCACGGTTTTTTCATCGTTCTGGTGATCGTAATGTGATTGACAGGAAGTGGGTGTTTCTGGGCGGAAACAGACCGTTTTAGGGGCGTGTGGGAAAAAATGCTACCGTTTCTGGGAAAAACGCGGTAATGGCTGGAGAAACGGAGGAGTGTCTGGGCGAACGCTGGGTGTGTTTGTGACGTCAAACCAGGAACGACAAGCACTGAACTGATCGCACTGGCAGAGTAAGTCTCGAGCTACTCAGAAACTGCACAGAGATGTCTTATCGCAATATTGCAAATCTTTCGTTCGCAATTTTAAGATGCTAAGATTCACTCCCAGTAGGCGGCGGCTTAGCGTGTGCAATGCTGCTAAAAGCAGCTTGCGAGCGAACAACTCGGAATGAGGGCCATGGGGGGTAATTCTGAGTTGATCGCAGCAGGATTTTTGTTAGCAGTTGGGCAAAACCATGTGCACTGCATTTACGAACAGATGATTTTTTATATAAATTTTAAAATGTTAGTAAATGTGTGTTTTTTTTCAACCTGGAAGCCCAACATCGATTAAGATCGATCTTAAATAGACCCCTGGGTTTTAAGGATAACCATGATTGAGTCCAATGGTTAATTCACATTGACCGAAGTTCTAATTAAGTCACCTGTGCTCAAGCATGATATCCTTAAAATCTGGATTGCAATGACAGCATTTGGGAACTATGCCTAAGGGTTTAATTTTTACATTTATCCACTGACAATAAATCTACCTACAATATCCCTGTAACTGTTATGATTACAGTATTTCACTAAATAATGTAATTTGCTGAACCTTCTGTAAAAAGAAATATTAAGATGCTGTAATTCCCAGATGCAGCAAATTTGTTAGCTAGTGGGCAAAACCATGTGCACTGCAGGGATGGGGGGGGGCAGATATAACATTTGCAGAGAGATTTAGGTGGGTTATATTGTTTGTGTGCAGGGTAAATACTGGCTGTTTTGTTTTTACACTGCAATTTAGATTTCAGTTTGAACACACCGCACCAAAATCTAACTCTCTCTGCACATATTATACACCCCCCCCCCCCCCTGCAGTGTACATGGTTTTAGCTAATAAATTTGCTGCTGTGATCAGATCTGAGTTAAGCCCTATGTATTTGGCACTGGCAAAGGGTTAGAGGCCTTGCTGTAGAGCTCACACCTTTCTTATCATGCATTGTAATATTTCCTATGTCCTGATGTTGTGCTCTCTGCTCCATCCAAGTAAACAGCAATGTAGCGTGGCTATCAAAGAGCGTGAAGATTGCAGATTTCCTGGGATTAATGCTAAAGAATGCTATTATAGAGGCTGCTGCTTTAATTCAAGTGTCACTGGGGTTAAATGGTGTTTTTACCATAAAAACACAGGTAGAGTATACAGTACAGTGGTAGAGTGGGAGCATGTAGTGCTATTGATTACAGATTTGATGGAGCTTAAACATGGATAAGGTCCATAGCTATAAGAGTTTATCTTGTGTATCCTTTATTCTTAGTCATGGTCAGATAAGATTAGAAAATACAATTTAAGTGGAAATTTCCTGTTAGCTGTTTTAGCTAAATTGCACCAGTTAAAAAAAAAAAAAAAAACTAAGCTGCTGTAATTCCTGGATGTTTCCTTACTGCATCAACAGGAAGTGACAAGAAACAATGTAATGTGGAACCGTACAGCAGAAGGGGTTGCGGCTACCCCACAATAAGTGCAGCGGAATGTAAGAAGAGGAATTGTTGCTTTGACTGCAGCATTCCCGGGGTTAACTGGTGTTTCTTCAAGTCACAAGGTATGGAGCTGCTGTATAGTTACTCGCAAGTCAGTAGTTGTATGATGCTCACACCTGTTAAGCTGGATACACACAGAATGCCCTACACAGGGGGTGAAATGAGCGCCCCCCCCACCCCCCGTACGCTCAGTACACATCACGCTGTGCTGAGCGGGGGGAGAGATGTGTGCTGAGCAGTTCGCTCAGCACACATCTCCCCAAAATCGGGCCGTGAATACGGACCTTTAAACTGGATCCACACTTAGATTATCTGTCCAATTTTTTTTTTCTAGTTGAAACAAAATTATGCTAATATGTGGCAGCAAATGACAATTGACCATTTGCTCACAAACACTGGAAAACATCCAAAAATGGTCATTTAGATAAATTGGTTAAATCCATTTCATTTAGCTAATTTATCCAAACTACCTTTATTGAATCTTTGTGGGTGAATGATGTGTGGGTCAGTGTTGAGGGTGGTGGAGGAGATGGGTAATAGGCACAGCAGGGTGTGGACAGTCAAATAGTGTGCTTAGAGGTTCAGAGTCATTGTATGAGACTCTGGCAACAGTGACTTGATGAGTCTGGTGTCCATAGGGTGGGACGCACTAACCTTTTTATGCTATTGAAATAGTTCTCCTCCTGACCGACGCAGTTCCTTGCTCCGAGGTTGGTGTATTGTCCTGTTGCAGCGCCTCTCCACTGTGGTCACAGTGAGCTGTGTGGTGTTGCTGGCGCATGCCAATCTCCCCCCAACCTCCCTCTGGCATTTCAGACCTACGTACGCATGATGGGATCTTGTATGATATGCGCGTGTGCTGTAGAGATGAAAGTGGCGGTGAGGAGGCAGATCGTGAGATGGGGAAACTTTGTGGACTGTTAGCGAAAGGGAGCACTGGGCAATCTGAGTTGCAAAGAGGGCAGCAGAAGAGGTTATTGCATGTGCACTGGTGACAGGTCCATCCTTGGTGGCTAGCCTCAGTGGTAAAGGGGTACATGAGCTAATGTCCCTTGGTCAGCCATGTACCATGGCCACCTCCCTACCTCCTATATATTCTCCCTAATCTGTCACTTTGTTACGGTCTGCTGCTGGCACTGGTGTATCGTCCTGCAGATGCCGTCTCCGCCCATTGATGTGACTTCCCCCAGAGTTAGCCACACAGAGTGACAGATCTGGGAAAATATATAGGAGATCATTACTTTCACTTGCAGCCTACCTTATTTTTTGCAGCCTAGCATGCTCCTGACCCCTTCTCTCACTAATACTTATACAACATTCATGAACTCATCTTAAGGTTTCTTTATTATTCAGTCACACTGTCTTGGATCCAAACCATTTCCTGTGGCATTGCAGTCAAACAATTGAGCTATTTACCCTTGCATAGAAAGGTATAATCTAAGCTAGAGAATTCTATTTGGAGCTCACCTTGTACTTTGTGAAGAAATAATCAGCATTGTGGCTGAGCAGATATATGGAGTGTGTGGCTGCACACTGCATTGATCTGCTGAGTTGCAATGCTAATAATATTTTTTTGCAAAGTACCAATAGCTTCATATAATGTTCACAATTTTTATGCAGGATCAAGTAGCTCAATGGGTAGGGTGTTTGATTAGAATTCAACAGGTTATAGGTTTGAATCCTGGGTATGGTAGTTTGAGGTGTTATTTAATAAAGTGTGTTTATATATTAGTCACACATGGCTTACTTGTACAAATGGCATGTCACCAGTTAGTGCTGACTGCTGATATGCCATTTGCACAAGCAAGCCATGTGTGACTGTATATGCATTTAAGGAGGGCCCCCCGGCAATACCACAAACCATTGAGTGTCAAGTATACTAGATATATCTTCATATCTCATGTGCTTTCTCTGAGACCAATCTTGTTATGCCCCTTCCCCACGAGGCATGCGCCTTTTGTCCATATTGCAAAAATAGTGGGGGGGGGGGGGGGTATATAATTCTCTGTCACAGGGCACTAAAAAGTCTAGTTATGGCTCTGGTATGCATTATGTAATCTGGCAGACCATCTCTCCAACACTGGCTGATTGGAATAGAAATCCGGTTATCTATGTGAGCAAATGACCATCAACGATTTACTCTCAAACACTAGAAAATGGACAAAAATGGTCCCCTAAACAAATTGGTTAAATTTTGGGTTTAACCAATTTATGTAATGACCATTTCTCTGACGTCCTAGTGGATGCTGGGACTCCGTAAGGACCATGGGGAATAGCGGCTCCGCAGGAGACAGGGCACAAGAATAAAAGCTTTAGGATCAGGTGGTGTGCACTGGCTCCTCCCCCTATGACCCTCCTCCAAGCCTCAGTTAGATTTTTGTGCCCGAACGAGAAGGGTGCAGGCTAGGTGGCTCTCCTGAGCTGCTTAGAATAAAAGTTTATTTTAGGTTTTTTATTTTCAGTGAGTCCTGCTGGCAACAGGCTCACTGCATCGTGGGACTAAGGGGAGAAGAAGCGAACTCACCTGCGTGCAGAGTGGATTGGGCTTCTTAGGCTACTGGACATTAGCTCCAGAGGGACGATCACAGGTTCAGCCTGGATGGGTCCCGGAGCCGCGCCGCCGGCCCCCTTACAGAGCCAGAAGAGCGAAGAGGTCCGGTGAAATCGGCGGCAGAAGACGGTCCTGTCTTCAGACTAAGGTAGCGCACAGCACCGCAGCTGTGCGCCATTGCTCTCAGCACACTTCACACTCCGGTCACTGAGGGTGCAGGGCGCTGGGGGGGGAGCGCCCTGAGACGCAATATAAACAGATAATACCTTAGGTTGGCAAAAGAATACATCACATATAGCTCCTGGGCTATATGGATGTATTTTAACCCCTGCCATTTTTACAGAAAAGAGCGGGAGATGAGGACGTCGTGAAGGGGCGGAGCCTATCTCCTCAGCACACAAGCGCCATTTTCCCTCACAGCTCCGCTGGAAGGACGGCTCCCTGACTCTCCCCTGCAGACCTGCTACAGAATCAGGGTAAAAAAGAGAAGGGGGGGCACTATTGGCAGCTAATAATAATAATAAACAGCAGCTATAAGGGAATAACACTTATATAAGGTTATCCCTGTATATATATATAGCGCTTGGTGTGTGCTGGTAGACTCTCCCTCTGTCTCTCCAAAGGGCTAGTGGGGTCCTGTCCTCTATCAGAGCATTCCCGGTGTGTGTGCTGTGTGTCGGTACGTGTGTGTCGACATGTATGAGGAGGAAAATGATGTGGAGGCGGAGCAATTGCCTGGGTTAGTGATGTCACCCCCTAGGGAGTCGACACCTGACTGGATGATCGTATTTAAAGAATTAAGTGATAATGTCAGCACTTTGCAAAAAACTGTTGACGACATGAGACAGCCGGCAAATCAATTAGTGCCTGTCCAGGCGTCTCAGACAGATACTGAGTCTAGTGTCGACGGTGAGGAGACAAACGTAATGTCCAGTAGGGCCACACGTTACATGATCACGGCAATGAAGGAGGCATTGAACATTTCTGACACTACAAGTACCACAAAGAAGGGTATTATGTGGGGTGTGAAAAAACTACCAATAGTTTTTCCTGAGTCAGATGAATTAAATGAGGTGTGTGATAAAGCGTGGGTTTCCCCCGACAAAAAACTGCTAATTTCTAATAAATTATTGGCACTATATCCTTTCCCGTCAGAGGTTAGGACGCGTTGGGAAACACCCCCTAGGGTAGATAAGGCGCTCACACGTTTATCTAAACAAGTAGCGTTACCGTCTCCTGATACGGCCACCCTCAAAGAACCAGCTGATAGAAGGCTGGAAAATATCCTAAAAAGTATATACACACATACTGGTGTTATACTGCGACCAGCAATCGCTTCAGCCTGGATGTGCAGTGCTGGAGTCGCGTGGTCGGATTCCCTGACTGAAAATATTGATACCCTGGATAGGGACAATATATTGTTAACTATAGAGCATTTGAAGGATGCATTACTATATATGCGTGATGCACAGAGGGATATTTGCACCCTGGCATCAAGAGTAAGTGCTATGTCCATTTCTGCCAGAAGAGCGTTATGGACGCGACAGTGGTCAGGGGATGCGGATTCCAAACGACATATGGAAGTATTGCCGTATAAAGGGGAGGAGTTATTTGGGGCTGGTCTATCGGACCTGGTGGCCACGGCAATGGCTGGAAAGTCCACCTTTTTACCCCAGGTCACTTCACATCAGCAGAAAAAGACACCGTCTTTTCAAACTCAGTCCTTTCGTTCCCATAAGTACAAGCGAGCAAAAGGCCACTCTTTTCTGCCCCGGGGCAGAGGAAGAGGAAAAAGACTGCACCATGCAGCCGCTTCCCAGGAGCAGAAGCCCTCCCCTGCTTCTGCCAAGTCTTCAGCATGACGCTGGGGCTTTACAAGCAGACTCAGACATGGTGGGGGCCCGTCTCAAGAATTTCAACGCGCAGTGGGCTCACTCGCAAGTGGACCCCTGGATTCTACAGGTAGTATCGCAGGGGTACAAACTGGAATTCGAGGCGTTTCCCCCTCGCCGGTTCCTGAAGTCTGCTCTACCAAAGTCTCCCTCCGACAGGGAGGCAGTTTTGGAAGCCATTCACAAGCTGTATTCCCAGCAGGTGATAATCAAGGTACCCCTCCTACAACAGGGAAAGGGGTATTATTCCACGCTGTTTGTGGTACCGAAGCCGGACGGCTCGGTGAGACCAATTTTAAATCTGAAATCCTTGAACACTTACATAAAAAGGTTCAAATTCAAGATGGAGTCACTCAGAGCGGTGATAGCGAACCTGGAAGAAGGGGACTATATGGTGTCTCTGGACATCAAAGATGCTTATCTCCACGTCCCAATCTACCCTTCTCACCAAGGGTACCTCAGGTTTGTAGTACAAAACTGTCATTATCAGTTTCAGACGCTGCCGTTTGGGTTGTCCACGGCACCTCGGGTCTTTACCAAGGTAATGGCCGAAATGATGATTCTTCTTCGAAGAAAAGGCATCTTAATTATCCCTTACTTGGACGATCTCCTGATAAGGGCAAGGTCCAGGGAACAGTTAGAAGTCGGAGTAGCACTATCTCAGGTAGTGTTACGTCAGCACGGGTGGATCCTAAATATTCCAAAATCGCAGCTGATTCCAACGACACGTCTACTGTTCCTAGGAATGATTCTGGACACAGTCCAGAAGAAGGTGTTTCTCCCGGAGGAGAAGGCCAGGGAGTTATCCGAGCTAGTCAGGAACCTCCTAAAACCAGGCCAGGTGTCAGTGCATCAGGGAAGAAATTTCCAGGGCTTGTGGTCAAGCATGGAAACATCTCTTCATATAAACATTCTGGAACTAAGGGCCATTTACAATGCCCTACGTCAAGCGAAACCCCTGCTTCAGGGTCAGGCGGTATTGATCCAATCGGACAACAACACGTCAGTCGCCCACGTAAACAGACAGGGCGGCACGAGAAGCAGGAGGGCAATGGCAGAATCTGCAAGGATTCTTTGCTGGGCGGAAAATCATGTGATAGCACTGTCAGCAGTGTTCATTCCGGGAGTGGACAACTGGGAAGCAGACTTCCTCAGCAGACACGACCTCCACCCGGGAGAGTGGGGACTTCACCCAGAAGTCTTCCACCTGATAGTAAACCGTTGGGAAAAACAAAAGGTGGACATGATGGTGTCCCGTCTAAACAAAAAACTAGACAGATATTGCGCCAGGTCAAGGGACCCTCAGGCAATAGCGGTGGACGCTCTGGTAACGCCGTGGGTGTACCAGTCAGTGTATGTGTTCCCTCCTCTGCCTCTCATACCAAAAGTACTGAGAATCATAAGAAGGAGAGGAGTAAGAACTATACTCGTGGTTCCGGATTGGCCAAGAAGGACTTGGTACCCGGAACTTCAAGAGATGCTCACAGACGAACCGTGGCCTCTACCTCTAAGAAAGGACCTGCTCCAGCAGGGGCCTTGTCTGTTCCAAGACTTACCGCGGCTGCGTTTGACGGCATGGCGGTTGAACGCCGGATCCTGAAGGAAAAAGGCATTCCAGATGAAGTCATCCCTACCCTGGTCAAGGCCAGGAAGGACGTAACCGCAAAACATTATCACCGCATTTGGCGAATATATGTTGCGGGGTGTGAGGCCAAGAAGGCCCCTACAGAGGAATTTCAACTGGGTCGTTTCCTCCATTTCCTGCAAACAGGACTATCTATGGGCCTAAAATTAGGGTCCATTAAGGTTCAAATTTCGGCCCTGTCGATTTTCTTCCAGAAAGAACTGGCTTCAGTGCCTGAAGTTCAGACATTTGTAAAAGGGGTACTGCATATACAGCCTCCTTTTGTGCCTCCAGTGGCACCTTGGGATCTCAATGTTGTGTTGATTTTCCTAAAGTCACATTGGTTTGAACCACTCACCACTGTGGACTTAAAATATCTCAAATGGAAGGTGACGATGCTGTTAGCCCTGGCTTCAGCCAGGCGTGTGTCAGAATTGGCGGCTTTATCATATAAAAGCCCTTACTTAATTTTTCATTCTGACAGGGCAGAATTGAGGACTCGTCCTCAATTTCTACCTAAGGTGGTTTCTGCATTTCACATGAACCAACCTATTGTGGTACCTGCGGCTACTAGGGACTTGGAGGACTCTAAGTTGCTTGACGTTGTCAGGGCCCTGAAAATAAATGTTTCCAGGACGGCTGGAGTCAGAAAATCTGACTCACTGTTTATCCTGTATGCACCCAACAAACTGGGTGCTCCTGCTTCTAAGCAGACGATTGCTCGTTGGATTTGTAGTACAATTCAGCTTGCACATTCTGTGGCAGGCCTGCCACAGCTAAAATCGGTAAAAGCCCATTCCACAAGGAAAGTGGGCTCATCTTGGGCGGCTGCCCGAGGGGTCTCGGCTTTACAACTTTGCCGAGCAGCTACTTGGTCAGGGGCAAACACGTTTGCTAAATTCTACAAATTTGATACCCTGGCTGAGGAGGACCTGGAGTTCTCTCATTCGGTGCTGCAGAGTCATCCGCACTCTCCCGCCCGTTTGGGAGCTTTGGTATAATCCCCATGGTCCTTACGGAGTCCCAGCATCCACTAGGACGTCAGAGAAAATAAGATTTTACTTACCGATAAATCTATTTCTCGTAGTCCGTAGTGGATGCTGGGCGCCCATCCCAAGTGCGGATTGTCTGCAATACTTGTATATAGTTAGTTATTGTTACAAAAATTCGGGTTATTATTGTTGTGAGCCATCTTTTCAGAGGCTCCCTTTCGTTTTATCATACTGTTAACTGGGTTCAGATCACGAGTTGTACGGTGTGATTGGTGTGGCTGGTATGAGTCTTACCCGGGATTCAATATCCTTCCTTATTATGTACGCTCGTCCGGGCACAGTATCCTAACTGAGGCTTGGAGGAGGGCCATAGGGGGAGGAGCCAGTGCACACCACCTGATCCTAAAGCTTTTATTCTTGTGCCCTGTCTCCTGCGGAGCCGCTATTCCCCATGGTCCTTACGGAGTCCCAGCATCCACTACGGACTACGAGAAATAGATTTATCGGTAAGTAAAATCTTATTTTTTGACCACTTTTCTAGTGTTTGGGAGCAAATGGTTAATCGACATTTGCTCCTATACATTACCAGATTTTTATTCCATCCATCCAGACTGGATAGATAGCCTGACAGATAATTGTGTAGTGTACGCCCAGGATAACTGTCAGTTATGCTTTCTTTTATGATGGTACACAAATGGGTGGGCAGATCCAGGGCAAGCACTGCCCACTCATGCATAGTTGTCAACTGATGTGAAGTTCCAGGGGGCAATCTCAGTTATAAATAAAAGTATCTGGAAATTGTCCCTAGTTTAATAAAAAAATAAAAAAAAAAATGATCAACTCCATTTATTTAGTATGATATCCCAGGTGATAGGATGCCGGCAGTCAGAATAACATGCTTTATTAAATAACACATCTCAAACTACAATACCCAGGATTCAAACCTATAACCTGTTGAATTCTAATCAAACACCCTACCCATTGAGCTATTTGATCCTGCATAAAAATTGTGAACATTATATGAAGCTATTGGTACTTTGAAAAAAAAAAGTATCAGCATTGCAACGCAGCAGATCCATGCAGTTTGCAGCCACACACTACATGTATCTGCTCAGCCACAATGCTGATTATTTCTTCACAAAGTACAAGGTGAGCTCCAAATAGAATTCTCTATCTTAGAATTATACCTTTCTATGCCAAACCTAGAAGTCGGGCCCCCCACCCTGGGATCCCCCAGAGGGAGGCCCGCCCCGTCATGCGGCAGGCTTGTCCGTTTTGGAAGCAGGCTGACGGGCAGCCCAGGCTTGCTTCAGTCTGGGCTTGGCAGGTCTGGAAGCATGAGCTTGCTTTGGGTATGCCTGACCATGAGTACGCTTTACCTGGAGGATGAAAGGGCCAAGGAAAAGTACTTTTAGCCTTCTGCGTGGTAGGAGTCATACTAGGTAGGCAAGTTGTTTTAGCAGTAGCCAGATCAGCTACAATCTTATTGAGGTCTTCTCCAAAGAGAGTGTCTCCCTTGAAAGGAAGCACCTCCAGGGTTTTCTTGGAATCCATATCCACCGACCAGGATCTCAACCAGCTGTATAAAGTATTACCTTGGAACTGGCTCTCCACTCCCCATTATCTGGTTATCATGACTTCCTCCGCCAGTTTCCAGACTCGCTTGCTGAAGCTCGGCCACTTCTTCCTAGCAGCAGGCTCCTGGATCACTGGGCAGCAGAGGTGCTTGGGAGCCGGATGGGGGAGGAGCAATAAGGCAGGCAGCCTTTGGCACCCACACACCCACACACCCACACACACCCACACACACCCACACACACCCACACACACACCAAAAAAGAACATATCCCAGTTTAACATAACTCTATGTGGTGCAAGGTATGGAGCTGGTCACTTGTATCAGACATAGAAACATAGAAACATAGAAACATAGAATTTGTCGGCAGATAAGAACCACTTGGCCCATCTAGTCTGCCCCTTTTTTTTTTTTATTCTTTTTTTTTATCACTAACCTTATTTGATCCTTATTTCTTTGTAAGGATATCCTTATGTCTATCCCATGCATGTTTAAATTGCTCTACTGTCTTAGCCTCTACCACCTCTGATGGGAGGCTATTCCACTTGTCCACTACCCTTTCTGTGAAATAATTTTTCCGCAAATTTCCCCTGAACCTCCCCCCCTCCAGTCTCAGTGCATGTCCTCGTGTCCTATTGCTTCTCTTCATTTGGAGAATGTTTCCCTCCTGGACTTTGTTAAAACCCTTCATATATTTGAAAGTTTCTATCATGTCCCCCCTTTCCCTTCTCTGCTCCAAACTATACATATTGAGATTTCTTAGTCTTTCTGGGTATGTTTTGTGATGTAGGCCATGCACCATTTTAGTTGCCCTCCTTTGTACAGTTTCTAATGTATTAATATCCTTTTGAAGATATGGCCTCCAGAACTGAATACAGTATTCTAGATGAGGCCGTACCAATGACCTATACAGTGGCATTATTACTTCTTTCTTTCTGCTGCTGATTCCTCTCCCAATGCAGCCAAGCATCTGACTAGCCTTCCTCATTGCCTTGTTACATTGCTTACCTGCTTTTAAGTCATCTGAAATAGTGACTCCTAGATCCCTTTCCTCCTCAGTAGTTTTCAGTATAGTGCCATTAATACTGTATTTAGCTTTAGGATTTTTGAGACCCAAGTGCATGATTTTGCATTTTTGGGCATTAAACTGTAATTGCCAGACTCTTGACCATTCCTCTAGTCTACTTAGATCCTCAATCATTTGATTTACCCCACCTGGTGTGTCTACCCTGTTGCATACCTTTGTGTCATCTGCAAAAAGGCATACTTTCCCTTTAATGCCATTTGCAATGTCACCAATAAAGATATTAAAAAGCACTGGTCCAAGTACAGATCCCTGGGGTACTCCACTGGTAACATTTCCCTCCTGTGAATGCACTCCGTTTACCACAACTCTCTGTTTTCTATCCTTCAACCAAGATCTTATCCATTCAATAATCCTAATATCCAATCCCAAACTTTCAAGTTTATTTAGCAGTCTGCGATGTGGAACTGTATCAAAAGCCTTACTAAAGTCTAGATAAGCTATATCCATGGCTCCACCTTTATCCATCACTTTAGTCACACAATCAAAAAAGTCAATAAGATTTGTTTGACATGATCTCCCCCCAGTGAATCCATGCTGTTTGGGATCCAGTAAATTGCCGGATTTGAGATGATCTACAACTCTTTCTTTTAAGAGTGTTTCCATCAATTTCCCTACTACTGATGTAAGACTCACTGGTCTGTAGTTGTTTGCCTCTTCCTTGCTTCCACTTTTGTGCAGTGGGACTACGTTTGCTCTTTTCCAGTCCCCTGGAATTTCTCCTGTAGCTAATGACTGGTTGAATAATTCTGTCAATGGTGCTACCAGCACCTCTTTAAGTTCTTTTAGTATCCTTGGATGTATCCCATCTGGCCCCATAGATTTGTCCACTTTCAGCTTTGAGAGTTCTGTTAGGACCTTTTCCTCTGTAAATGTACTTGTTTCATTTTCCTGAATATCCCTGCAACTTAACTGTGGCCCCTTCCCCTCTCTTTCAGTAGTAAATACTGAGCAAAAATAATCATTAAGATGATCTGCTATTAAATTGTCTCCTTCAACAAGACTCCCAGTGTCCGTCTTTAGTTTTATAATTCCGCCTTTTGTTTTTCTCTTTTCGCTTATATACCTAAAAAAAGTTTTGCCTCCTTTACCCACTGACTGGGCCATTTTCTCCTCAGCTTGTGCCTTTGCACATCTGATTACCTTCTTTGCCTCCTTCTGTCTAACAAGATATATTTTTTGTCTTCATTATTTTGTGTCTGCTTATATTTCCTAAAAGCCATCTTTTTTGCTCTCACAATATTTGCTACTTCTTTTTCAAACCACACTGGCTTCCTTTTCCTTGTGTTTTTCCTAACAGTTTTGATACAAAGGTCTGTTGCCTTCAATATTGCACATTTGAATGTTTTCCACCTCTCCTGCACTGTTTCCAAGTTCCTCCACTCTGCCAAAGAATCGCTTACACATTTTCCCATCCCTACAAAATCAGCCTTCCTAAAATCCAACACCTTTGTTTTTGTATGGGACGAGTCAGTCTCTGTCTTAATGCTGAACCATACTGCTTGATGATCACTGGATCCGAGGTTTTCACCCACTTTTACGTCCGATAATCTGTCTCCATTTGTAAGTATTAAGTCTAATATTGCGTCTTTCCGAGTGGGCTCCCTCACCAATTGGTGGAGGGATGCTCCCTGAAGGGAATTTAAAAAGTTCCTACTTCTAGTGGAACTAGCAACAGACACCTCCCAGTTTACATCAGGAAGATTAAAGTCTCCCATGATTATTACCTCTCCTTTTAATGCCATTCTAGTTATGTCCTGCAATAGGTTCTTGTCAAGTTCCTCTTCCTGACCTGGTGGCCTGTATATCACGCCAATACGAATAATCAACTTTTCCCCTGTTTCTATGGTCACCCAAAGGGCCTCAGTTTTTTCTTCAATACTTTGTATTAATGTAGTATTTATGCCATTTTTTACATACATTGCTACCCCTCCTCCAATTTTTCCAATTCTGTCCTTCCTAAACAAAGTATATCCCGGTATAGCTATGTCCCAGTCATGATTTTCATTGTACCATGACTCTGTAATTGCCACAATGTCTAGATCATCCCTTGTCATTATTGCAGTTAGTTCTGGGATTTTATTTCCTAAGCTCCTAGCATTTGCACACATAGCTTTTAGAGTTTTGTTTGTGCTTTTTCTGTTCCTAGCTATGTTCTTCTCTCTGCCTATTTTTATTTGGTTTTGATCTGAATTATTTTCTGTTGCTGTGGATATGCTTCCTATTCCCTTTGCCTGCAGAAACAATACCTCTGTGTTGGGGGAGCAGATTTCTTTATTCCTATTATTCCTCTGACATTTGCCTTTTCACCCATATTGCATACTTTTTCTTGCAGGTTGTGTCTTAATTCAAGAAGTGTTCTAAGTACTTCAGCTTAGTATCTTTACTGACCCCTCTTTACCCCACACTACATCACTGACCTTTCTATAACCATCACTGCATTACTGACCCCTCTTTACAGTACACTGACCTCTATATACCTGCTAGTACATCCCTGATGCCTATATTCCCTACGCTACATCCCTGACACCTCTATTCCCTACGCCACATCCCTGATGCCTCTATTCCCTACGCCACATCCCTGACGCCTCTATTCCCTACGCCACATCCCTGACGCCTCTATTCCCTACGCCACATCCCTGACGCCTCTATTCCCTACGCCACATCCCTGACGCCTCTATTTCCTACGCCACATCCCTGACGCCTCTATTTCCTACGCCACATCCATGACGCCTCTATTCCCTACGCCACATCCCTGACGCCTCTATTCCCTACGCCACATCCCTGACGCCTCTATTCCCTACGCTACATCCCTGACGCCTCTATTCCCTACGCTACATCCCTGACGCCTCTATACAGTACAATGCATTACTGATCCCTCTAGACCATACATCCTCATTACATCAGAGAGTTAGTGAAACACTGGAAAAAATAAGGGTATAAGTGGACTACAGAAACTGATGCTCTAAACAAAGGAGAGAGAGAGAGAGAGAGAGAGTAAAGCACAAGGGAAAGTGGGCAATTGGAACACCATAGAGAGAGGAGAGATAGAAATGCCTGAAAAAGTAAAGGGGGTTGGGTATGGCATCCGGCGCTCGGGATTCCAGAGGTCACATGATCCCCAATCCTAATACTAACCCTCTGGGGGGTGGCGGATAGGGCTAACCCTCAGGGGGTGGCAGCTATGGCTACCCCCCCCCCCCCTCCTAGTGCCTTCCCTTACACCACCTCCCCTGGTCCGACTCCTAACCCTCCCTCCAATACTCACCTTCGGGATGTTGGCTGTCTGTGTACCGGCACCAGTCTCCCAAGTGGTGTCAGGATTCCAACATCGGTCAAATGACCGCCGGTATACCGTCTGCCAGGATGGTAAATGTATCCTGAGGACAGGTAGTGAGTGTGGAGGGATAGGTGGTTCAGTAAAATGTAACGGCTCAAACTGCGATCATTCACTGATAAATTGATTTATAGCTCTCCCTTTTTAACCATTGCAATTATAAAAGCAATGTTTTTTAAACTTTTAAATAAAGCTTGTTAGCATCCCCAGCACATTGTATATGCTGGGAGATGTAGTTCTCAATATGAAAACATTTAATTACTGTATGAACTCTAATCCCCCAACTGAAACCTGGATGGTGCTCCTGGCAAGTGACATCCTGGCCAATTTTATTTATTATTTATTTATTACCAGTTATTTATATAGCGCACACATATTCCGCAGCGCTGTACAGAGAATATTTGCCCATTCACATCAGTCCCTGCCTCAGTTGAGTTTACAATCTATATTCCCTATCACATGTACACACAGACACATTAACACTAGGGTTAATTTTTGTTGGGAGCCAATTAACCTACCAGTATATTTTTGGATTGTGGGAGGAAACCGGAGTACCCGGAGGAAACCCACGCAAGTACGGGGAGAATATACAAACTCCACACAGTTAGGGCCATGGTGGGAATCGAACCCATGACCTCAGTGCTGTGAGGCAGTAATGCTAACCATTACACCATCCGTACTGCCCAAAGGGGTAGATACGCCCCTGAGGGTCAGGGCCAGCAACAGAAATCTTGGGCCCCAGTACACTGATATCTCTGGGGCCCCCTTAAGCCCCCCTTAACTTGGCAGAGGAATCTTTAAAAAAAAATGGAGCCTTTGACTCGGACCGTCAGTGAGGCCGGCAGGTGGTTTTCATACTGGGCTATCCAGCTCTTCGGTGGCGGTGGCAGGGACATTCAGAAAAGGGCCAGCACAGCAACATGCATAATAATGGCAATACAGTATGGACCACAGGGACTGGACAAAGTGATGGGGTAAAAGGAGGGGGGAGGGTTTAGTTGGCCTGTTGACACTGCAGCATACTTACGACTGCAAGGGATATAGGACTCTTGAGTTCACGGGCCAATTTCATGGCAGTCTCGGATAGGAGGGCATTGTGGATTCACCAAGGGAATGCTGATGCTGACTCCAAGAAGAAAGGGAGTCTCTTCCCTATGAAGGTGAAGCCTTGTTTGGCGACGGCCTAGTTAATTTGATCTCGGCAGCTCCCGCAGGTAAGTCAACCTTCTTGCCCTATGTTCCCTCTCAACGGATGAAGACGCATCATTATCTACCGCAGTCATTTTGGCCCAATAGATATGCAAGAAGTTAAGATTCCCCTTTCTTTGCAGGTAGAGGAAGGAGAAGGAAGAGGTCTGTAGCCTCTTCAAGATCGCAGGAGCAGAGATTGTCCTCTGCTTCTGCCAAATCCACTGCATGACGCTGGGGCTTTCTTGCAGGAGCCCACACCAGTGGGGGCACGTCTAAAACTCTTCAGTCAGTTCTGGATTCATTCGGACCTGGACTCGTGGGTTTTACAAATAGTGTCCCAAGGGTACAAACTGGGGTTTCAAGACGTTCCCCCTCACCGATTGTTCAAATTGGCCTTAGTCAGCAGGGAGAAGGTTTTTATTCAAGCCTCTTCGTGGTCCCGAAGCCGGACGGCTCAGTCAGACCAATCTAAAATCTGAAATCCCTCAATTTCTTCCTAAAGAAATTCAATTTCAAGATGGAATCTCTCAGGGTAGTGATCTCCAGTCCGGAGGAAAGATATTTCATGGTTTTGGTAGACATAAAGGATGCCTACTTACATGTTCCCATTTAGCCACTGCATCAAGCTACCTAAGGTTTGCAATTCAGGATTGTTATTACCAATTTCAGACATTGCCGTTTGGTCTGTCCACGGCTCCGAGGATTTTCACCAGGGTGATGGCGGAAATGATGGTTCTCCTTCGCAAGCAAGGAGTCACAATTATCCCGTACTTGGATGATCTCCTGATAAAGGCGAGATCCAGGGGCAAGTTGGTGCAAAACATTGCACTCTCCCTGACAGTTCTTCAACAACATGGTTGGCTCCTACACTTGCCAAAATCGCAGTTGGTCCCAATGACGCGGTAGTTGTTTTTGGGAGTCATACTGGACACAGAAGAGGTTTTCTTCCAGGGGAAAGGCTATGGAGATCCAGAGTCTGGTCAAACAAATTCTGAAACCAGCAAGAGTGTTAATCCATCAATGCATTCGGTTGCTGGGGAAGATGGTTGTGGCCTACGAGGCCATTCAGTTTGGCAGGTTCCATGCCAGAGTGTTCCAGTGGGACCTGTTGGACAAGTGGTCCGGATCCCACCTACACATGCACCGGAGGATAATCCTGTCTTCCAAGACCAGAATCTCACTCCATTGGTGGCTGCACAGTTCTCACCTCCTAGAGGGGCGATGGTTCGGGATCCAGCACTGGATCCTAGGGACCACAGATGCAACCCTCCGAGGCTGGGGAGCAGTCACACAGGGGGAAAACGTCCAAGGAAGATGGTCAAGTCAGGAAAGTTGTCTCCACATAAATGTTCTGGAGTTAAGGGCCATTTAATAACTGCAGATACAGTACACACTGGGACGGGTGCCCAGCATCCTCTACAGACTAAAAGAAAAGGATTTACCGGTAGGTATTAAAATCCTAGTTTCTCTAACGTCCTAGAGGATGCTGGGGACTCCGTAAGGACCATGGGGATAGACGGGCTCCGCAGAGTTCATGATCTTCACTGAGGTAACGCACAGCACTGCAGCTGTGCGCCATTGCTCCCATACACCTCACATACTCCGGTCACTGTAAGGGTGCAGGGCGCAGGGGGGGCACCCTGGGCAGCAATATAAACCTCTTTTTGGCAAAAATATAACATATATACAGCTGGGCACTGTATATATGTATGAGCCCCCGCCAATTTTACAGTTTAAGCGGGACAGAAGCCCGCCGCCGAGGGGGCAGGGCTTCTCCCTCAGCACTCACCAGCGCCATTTTTTCTCCACAGCACCGCTGAGAGGAAGCTCCCCGGACTCTCCCCTGCTTATACCACGGTAGAGAAGATGGTTGAAAAGAGGGGGGGGGGGCACAAAATTCGGCGCAAATTACATACAGCAGCGCTACTGGACAAACATTAAGATACTGTGTTATTCCTGGGTTATATAGCGCTGGGGTGTGTGCTGGCATACTCTCTCTCTGTCTCTCCAAAGGGCCTTGTGGGGAAACTGTCTCCAGAAAAAGCATTCCCTGTGTGTGTGGTGTGTCGGTACACGTGTGTCGACATGTCTGAGGAAGAAGGCTATATTAGAGAGGATTGGGAGCAAATGAATGTGGTGTCCTCGCTGACACCTGATTGGATGGATATGTGGAATGCTTTAAATGCTAGTGTAAACTCATTGTACAAAAGATTAGACAAGGCTGAAGCTTTGGGACAGTCAGGGTCTCAACCCATGCCTGATCCTATGTTGCAGGGACTGTCAGGGTCTCATAAGCGCCCACTATCCCAGATTGTTGACACAGATACCGACATGGATTCTGACTCCAGTGTCGATTACGATGATGCAAAGTTACAGCCAAAATTGGCAAAATCCGTTCGATATATGATTATGGCAATAAAAGATGTTTTGCACATCACAGAGGAACCCCCTGTCCCTGACAAGAGGGTACATATGTACAAGGGAAAGAAGCCTGAGGTAACCTTTGAGGGGGTCACACGAGCTGAACGAGTTATGTGAAAAAGCTTGGGAATCTCCAGATAAAAGACTGCAGATTTCCAAAAGGATTCTTATGGCGTATCCTTTTCCATCAACGGATAGGTTACGATGGAAATCCTCCCCTAGGATGGACAAAGCATTAACACGCACAGCTACAGTTGGAAAATCAAATTTTTACCTTATGTTCCCTCACAGCATAAGAAAGCTCCGCATTATCAAATGCAGTCCTTTCGGTCACAAAGAAACAAGAAAGTGCGAGGTGCGTCCTTTCTTGCCAGAGGTAGGGGCAGAGGAATAAAGCTGCACAACACAGCTAGTTCCCAGGAACAGAAGTCCTCCCCGGCCTCTACAAAATCTACCACATGACGCTGGGGCTCCACTGGCAGAGTCCGGCCCATGTGATGTCATGCAGCTGCTCCGACCACACCTCCTGTTTCTCCGTTGCCGACCCCATTTTGAAACCGTGCCCCCGCACCGCTCCATCTCCGACTTGGAAATGGAGTGTTGTTGACCCCCCTCCCCCCCCCCCTTCACCGATTCACAGGCAGAGGCGATCGCATTATCTGCGGGGTGCCGCAGAAAATGCAGGCGGATGCGTATGCTCTTAGCAGTTTTTGCAGTTGGATTGCGATCCAACCTGAATCAGGCCCCATTACCTATCACAATGCACTGCGGGTAGTACAAAATGGGGTTAATATAGGAGAAAAACCCCCAGAGCTGTGCTCCTTAACTGTCCCTGGTGGCTAGTGGAGCGGCTGCCCAGTAATCAGTGTCCACGCCAGTGCGCACACGGCCCGCCCCCATCAGCGGCCTCGTGATCCCGGAGGGTGGTGTGTGTGTGACTGACCTTAGGAAGAAACCGGAGCCTCCGCTGCAGTGACCCAGCAACCGGGGCACGGGAGTATACTGCGCCACTGGGAGTGATGGAGCTGCAGTAAAGATGTCTATTAGACCTAGCCTGCTGCAGCCCTTGTAGATTCTTATGAAAAAAGTTCTTCTTTTCTTGCCAAAATTAATAGCTAAGAATAGGCTGCCTGAGGCAGCTCCCTGTTAAGTGGCCTGCTACTGAAGGCACCAACTACAAACTGAGCTCCCTGTTCATGGAAGCGAGGTTATAGAGGAGGGGGCGCTGAGCATCTTGGGAACAGTCAAAAGCTTTGAGCCTGTTGGTGCCTCAGATCAAGATCCTACTCTACACCCCAATGTGAATCCTTGTGGAGTCCAGTGTACCCCACAGAAGAAATGAATGTGTCACACCCATTGGCAGCAACATTAGAATAGCTGCTGATGGGCACAATTGAGAAAGGAAGGGGGGAAAACATTTGAATCCAGCACATATATGTAATTTGAATATGTAATTTGTACCTTCCTACTTTAAAATGTAATGGATGAACCTCACCCTGTGAGAACTATCTTCATGATCAAGAGATCTCATATGCAAGATAAGTATGTGTTGGGATAGGGCTGTGGAGGGCGGCTGCTCGGGCACACCCCTGTCAAGTTAAGGAGATTCAACTGAGGCAGCACAAGGGAACTCTCATCTGGGGACAACAACTGCAGGGAGAACACATTTTCAGACGAATGTGGGAGGGCAGAAGGCTGCCTAATACTGAAGCACCCCCAAACAACAAACCAAATGCAACAACTAGTGCAAGCATTCCTGGGGGAAGGCCTGCAGCAGATGGATTTGCATATGGTGATGTCATCCAAGCAGTGGGCATAGTTGGCTGCAACCCTCGTCTGCATATGAAAAGAGAAAAGGGTCACGCAGGGCATGGCGGCCTTTGTGGGGTTGCGCTTGGATGACACCTAAATCGCTTTATACACCCCCACCCCCCATCAGTGTGGGCTCATGTTGGCCATGCCCCAGCCCCGGAAGCATTCAAGCTGATTTCTTGCAGCAGCTGGACCCAGTAACAGCTCCAGAGTTGCTCTACAAGACAAGTAAAAGGGTGTGAGCCCTGCAGCACCACCTGTAGTTTGCATACACACATATATAGGACAGCATCTCTTATATGCCCCAGGGTCAATAAAATAGTATCCTTATCTATGGTATCCATCCCCTCAGATAAGGTAACCGTCCATGCCGCTACAGCACTACACACCCAGGCCGACGCAATTGCCGGTCTGAGTAAGGTACCTGAATGTGTATAAATGGACTTCAGGGTAATCTCCTGTTTGCGGTCAGCAGACTCTTTGAGGGTAGCCGTATACTGGGACGGGAGGGCTACCTTCTTGGATAAGCGTGTTAATGCTTTGTCCACCCTAGGGGAGGATTCCCATCGTAACCTATCCATTGATGGGAAAGGATACGCCATAAGAATCCTTTTGGAAATCTGCAGTCTTTTATCTGGAGATTCCCAAGCTTTTTCACATAACTCGTTCAGCTCGTGTGACCCCCTCAAAGGTTACCTCAGGCTTTTTTCCCTTGTACATATGTACCCTCTTGTCAGGGACAGGGGGTTCCTCTCTGATGTGCAAAACATCTTTTATTGCCATAATCATATATCGAATGGATTTTGCCAATTTTGGCTGTAACTTTGCATCATCGTAATCGACACTGGAGTCAGAATCCGTGTCGGTATCTGTGTCAACAATCTGGGATAGTGGGCGCTTATGAGACCCTGACAGTCCCTGCAACATAGGATCAGGCATGGGTTGAGACCCTGACTGTCCCAAAGCTTCAGCCTTGTCTAATCTTTTGTGCAATGAGTTTACACTAGCATTTAAAACATTCCACATATCCATCCAATCAGCTGTCGGTGGAGACACCACATTCATTTGCTCCTGCTCCTCTCTAATATAGCCTTCTTCCTCAGACATGTCGACACACGTGTACCGACACACCACAAACACAGGGAATGCTTTTTCTGAAGACCGTTTCCCCACAAGGCCCTTTGGAGAGACAGAGAGAGAGTATGCCAGCACACACCCCAGCGCTATATAACCCAGGAATACACAGTAACTTAATGTTTGCCCAGTAGTACTGCTGTATGTAATTTGCGCCGAATTATGTGCCCCCCCCCCTCTTTTCAACTCTCTTGTCTACTATGGTATAAGCAGGGGAGAGTCCGGGGAGCTTCCTCTCAGCGGTGCTGTGAAGAAAAAATGGCGCTGGTGAGTGCTGAGGGAGAAGCCCCGCACCCTCGGCGGCGGGCTTCTGTCCCGCTTAAACTGTAAAATTGGTGGGGGCTCATACATATATACAGTGCCCAGCTGTATATGTGTTATAGTTTTGCCAAAAAGAGGTTTATATTGCTGCCCAGGTGCCCCCCCCCCCCCCCCCCTGCGCCCTGCACCCTTACAGTGACTGGAGTGTGTGAGGTGTATGGGAGCAATGGCGCACAGCTGCAGTGCTGTGCGTTACTTCAGTGAAGATCATGAAGTCTTTTGCCACCTCTGAAGTCTTCTTTTCTTCTCATACTCACCCGGCTTCTATCTTCCGGCTCTGCAAGGGGGACGGAGGCGCGGCTCTGGGACGGACGGCGATGGTGAGATCCTGCGTACCAATCCCTCTGGAGCTAGTGGTGTCCAGTAGCCTAAGAAGCAGGACCTTGCAACTCGGAGAGTAGGTCTGCTTCTCTCCCCTCAGTCCCTCGATGAGGGAGTCTGTTGCCAGCAGTGCTCCCTGAAAATTAAAAACCTAACAAAATACTTTCTGTCAGAAAGCTCAGGAGAGCTCCTGAAAAGCACCCAGTCTCCACTGGGCACAGTATCAAACTGAGGTCTGGAGGAGGGGCATAGAGGGAGGAGCCAGTGTACACCCAGAACTAAAGTCTTTCTTAAAGTACCCATGTCTCCTGCGGAGCCTGTCTATCCCCATGGTCCTTACGGAGTCCCCAGCATCCTCTAGGACGTTAGAGAAAATAGGATTTTAATACCTACCGGTAAATCCTTTTCTCTTAGTCTGTAGAGGATGCTGGGCACCCGTCCCAGTGCGTACTGGGTCTGCAGTTATTAAATGGCCCTTAACTCCAGAATATTTATGTGGAGACAACTTTCCTGACTTGACCATCTTCCTTGGATGTTTTCCCCCTGTGTGACTGCTCCCCAGCCTCGGAGGGTTGCATCCGTGGTCCCTAGGATCCAGTCCTGGATCCCGAACCATCGCCCCTCTAGGAGGTGAGAACTGTGCAGCTACCAATGGAGTGAGATTCTGGTCTTGGAAGACAGGATTATCCTCCGGTGCATGTGTAGGTGGGATCCGGACCACTTGTCCAACAGGTCCCACTGGAACACTCTGGCATGGAACCTGCCAAACTGAATGGCCTCGTAGGCCGCAACCATCTTCCCCAGCAACAGAATGCATTGATGGATTAACACTCTTGCTGGTTTTAGAATTTGTTTGACCAGACTCTGGATCTCCATAGCCTTTCCACTGGAAGAAAGCCTCTTCTGTGTCCAGTATGACTCCCAAAAACAACAACCGCGTCATTGGGACCAACTGCGATTTTGGCAAGTTTAGGAGCCAACCATGTTGTTGAAGAACTTACAATAATGTATACATACATGTGTACACAGGGAGCGCTAAATATTCATAATTATCTAATTTATTTAGACAATAAAAAATAGAATGACAATGAACAATTTAATAATAATTAGAGATGAGCGCCGGAAATTTTTCGGGTTTTGTGTTTTGGTTTTGGGTTCGGTTCCGCGGCCGTGTTTTGGGTTCGACCGCGTTTTGGCAAAACCTCACCGAATTTTTTTTGTCTGATTCGGGTGTGTTTTGGATTCGGGTGTTTTTTTCAAAAAACCCTAAAAAACAGCTTAAATCATAGAATTTGGGGGTAATTTTGATCCCAAAGTATTATTAACCTCAAAAAACATAATTTACACTCATTTTCAGCCTATTCTGAACACATCACACCTCACAATATTATTTTTAGTCCTAAAATTTGCACCGAGGTCGCTGTGTGAGTAAGATAAGCGACCCTAGTGGCCGACACAAACACCGGGCCCATCTAGGAGTGGCACTGCAGTGTCACGCAGGATGTCCCTTCCAAAAAACCCTCCCCAAACAGCACATGACGCAAAGAAAAAAAGAGGCGCAATGAGGTAGCTGTGTGAGTAAGATTAGCGACCCTAGTGGCCGACACAAACACCGGGCCCATCTAGGAGTGGCACTGCAGTGTCACGCAGGATGTCCCTTCCAAAAAACCCTCCCCAAACAGCACATGACGCAAAGAAAAAAAGAGGCGCAATGAGGTAGCTGACTGTGTGAGAAAGATAAGCGACCCTAGTGGCCGACACAAACACCGGGCCCATCTAGGAGTGGCACTGCAGTGTCACGCAGGATGTCCCTTCCAAAAAACCCTCCCCAAACAGCACATGACGCAAAGAAAAAAAGAGGCGCAATGAGGTAGCTGACTGTGTGAGAAAGATAAGCGACCCTAGTGGCCGACACAAACACCGGGCCCATCTAGGAGTGGCACTGCAGTGTCACGCAGGATGTCCCTTCCAAAAAACCCTCCCCAAACAGCACATGACGCAAAGAAAAAAAGAGGCGCAATGAGGTAGCTGTGTGAGTAAGATTAGCGACCCTAGTGGCCGACACAAACACCGGGCCCATCTAGGAGTGGCACTGCAGTGTCACGCAGGATGTCCCTTCCAAAAAACCCTCCCCAAACAGCACATGACGCAAAGAAAAAAAGAGGCGCAATGAGGTAGCTGTGTGAGTAAGATTAGCGACCCTAGTGGCCGACACAAACACCGGGCCCATCTAGGAGTGGCACTGCAGTGTCACGCAGGATGTCCCTTCCAAAAAACCCTCCCCAAACAGCACATGACGCAAAGAAAAAAAGAGGCGCAATGAGGTAGCTGTGTGAGAAAGATAAGCGACCCTAGTGGCCGACACAAACACCGGGCCCATCTAGGAGTGGCACTGCAGTGTCACGCAGGATGTCCCTTCCAAAAAACCCTCCCCAAACAGCACATGACGCAAAGAAAAATAAAAGAAAAAAGAGGTGCAAGATGGAATTGTCCTTGGGCCCTTCCCACCCACCCTTATGTTGTATAAACAAAACAGGACATGCACACTTTAACCAACCCATCATTTCAGTGACAGGGTCTGCCACACGACTGTGACTGAAATGACGGGTTGGTTTGGACCCCCACCAAAAAAGAAGCAATTAATCTCTCCTTGCACAAACTGGCTCTACAGAGGCAAGATGTCCACCTCATCATCATCCTCCGATATATCACCGTATACATCCCCCTCCTCACAGATTATCAATTCGTCCCCACTGGAATCCACCATGTCAGCTCCCTGTGTACTTTGTGGAGGCAATTGCTGCTGGTCAATGTCTCCGCGGAGGAATTGATTATAATTCATTTTAATGAACATCATCTTCTCCACATTTTCTGGATGTAACCTCGTACGCCGATTGCTGACAAGGTGAGCGGCGGCACTAAACACTCTTTCGGAGTACACACTTGTGGGAGGGCAACTTAGGTAGAATAAAGCCAGTTTGTGCAAGGGCCTCCAAATTGCCTCTTTTTCCTGCCAGTATAAGTACGGACTGTGTGACGTGCCTACTTGGATGCGGTCACTCATATAATCCTCCACCATTCTATCAATGGTGATAGAATCATATGCAGTGACAGTAGACGACATGTCCGTAATGGTTGTCAGGTCCTTCAGTCCGGACCAGATGTCAGCATCAGCAGTCGCTCCAGACTGCCCTGCATCACCGCCAGCGGGTGGGCTCGGAATTCTGAGCCTTTTCCTCGCAGCCCCAGTTGCGGGAGAATGTGAAGGAGGAGATGTTGACAGGTCGCGTTCCGCTTGACTTGACAATTTTCTCACCAGCAGGTCTTTGAAACCCAGCAGACTTGTGTGCGCCGGAAAGAGAGATCCAAGGTAGGTTTTAAATCTAGGATCGAGCACGGTGGCCAAAATGTAGTGCTCTGATTTCAACAGATTGACCACCCGTGAATCCTTGTTAAGCGAATTAAGGGCTCCATCCACAAGTCCCACATGCCTAGCGGAATCGCTCTGTCTTAGCTCCTCCTTCAATGTCTCCAGCTTCTTCTGCAAAAGCCTGATGAGGGGAATGACCTGACTCAGGCTGGCAGTGTCTGAACTGACTTCACGTGTGGCAAGTTCAAAAGGTTGCAGAACCTTGCACAACGTTGAAATCATTCTCCACTGCGCTTGAGACAGGTGCATTCCACCTCCTATATCGTGGTCAGTTGTATAGGCTTGAATGGCCTTTTGCTGCTCCTCCAACCTCTGAAGCATATAGAGGGTTGAATTCCACCTCGTTACCACCTCCTGCTTCAGATGATGGCAGGGCAGGTTCAGGCGTTTTTGGTGGTGCTCCAGTCTTCTGTACGTGCTGCCTGTACGCCGAAAGTGTCCCGCAATTTTTCTGGCCACCGACAGCATCTCTTGCACGCCCCTGTCGTTTTTTAAAAAATTCTGCACCACCAAATTCAAGGTATGTGCAAAACATGGGACGTGCTGGAATTTGCCCAGATGTAATGCACGCACAATATTGCTGGCGTTGTCCGATGCCACAAATCCACAGGAGAGTCCAATTGGGGTAAGCCATTCCGCGATGATCTTCCTCAGTTGCCGTAAGAGGTTTTCAGCTGTGTGCGTATTCTGGAAACCGGTGATACAAAGCGTAGCCTGCCTAGGAACGAGTTGGCGTTTGCGAGATGCTGCTACTGGTGCCGCCGCTGCTGTTCTTGCGGCGGGAGTCCATACATCTACCCAGTGGGCTGTCACAGTCATATAGTCCTGACCCTGCCCTGCTCCACTTGTCCACATGTCCGTGGTTAAGTGGACATTGGGTACAGCTGCATTTTTTAGGACACTGGTGACTCTTTTTCTGAGGTCTGTGTACATTTTCGGTATCGCAACCCTAGAGAAATGGAACCTAGATGGTATTTGGTACCGGGGACACAGTACCTCCAACAAGTCTTTAGTTGGCTCTGCAGTAATGATGGATACCGGAACCACGTTTCTCACCACCCAGGATGTCAAGGCCTCAGTTATCCGCTTTGCAGTAGGATGACTGCTGTGATATTTAATCTTCCTCGCAAATGACTGTTGGACAGTCAATTGCTTGGTGGAAGTAGTAAAAGTGGTCTTACGACTTCCTCTCTGGGATGACCATCGACTCCCAGCAGCAACAACAGCAGCGCCAGCAGCAGTAGGCGTTACACGCAAGGATGCATCGGAGGAATCCCAGGCAGGAGAGGAATCGTCAGAATTGCCAGTGACATGGCCTGCAGGACTATTGGCATTCCTGGGGAAGGAGGAAATTGACACTGAGGGAGTTGGTGGGGTGGTTTGCGTGAGCTTGGTTACAAGAGGAAGGGATTTACTGGTCAGTGGAGTGCTTCCGCTGTCACCCAAAGTTTTTGAACTTGTCACTGACTTATTATGAATGCGCTGCAGGTGACGTATAAGGGAGGATGTTCCGAGGTGGTTAACGTCCTTACCCCTACTTATTACAGCTTGACAAAGGGAACACACGGCTTGACACCTGTTGTCCGCATTTCTGGTGAAATACCTCCACACCGAAGAGCTGATTTTTTTGGTATTTTCACCTGGCATGTCAACGGCCATATTCGTCCCACGGACAACAGGTGTCTCCCCGGGTGCCTGACTTAAACAAACCACCTCACCATCAGAATCCTCCTTGTCAATTTCCTCCCCAGCGCCAGCAACACCCATATCCTCCTCATCCTGGTGGACTTCAACACTGACATCTTCAATCTCACTATCAGGAACTGGACTGCGGGTGCTCCTTCCAGCACTTGCAGGGGGCGTGCAAATGGTGGAAGGCGCATGCTCTTCACATCCAGTGTTGGGAAGGTCAGGCATCGCAACCGACACAATTGGACTCTCCTTGTGGATTTGGGATTTCGAAGAACGCACAGTTCTTTGCTGTGCTTTTGCCAGCTTGAGTCGTTTCATTTTTCTAGCGAGAGGCTGAGTGCTTCCATCCTCATGTGAAGCTGAACCACTAGCCATGAACATAGGCCAGGGCCTCAGCCGTTCCTTGCCACTCCGTGTGGTAAATGGCATATTGGCAAGTTTACGCTTCTCCTCCGACAATTTTAGTTTAGGTTTTGGAGTCCTTTTTTTTCTGATATTTGGTGTTTTGGATTTGACATGCTCTGTACTATGACATTGGGCATCGGCCTTGGCAGACGACGTTGCTGGCATTTCATCGTCTCGGCCATGACTAGTGGCAGCAGCTTCAGCACGAGGTGGAAGTGGATCTTGATCTTTCCCTAATTTTGGAACCTCAACTTTTTTGTTCTCCATATTTTATAGGCAGAACTAAAAGGCACCTCAGGTAAACAATGGAGATGGATGGATTGGATACTAGTATACAATTATGGACGGACTGCCACGGTTAGGTGGTATAAAAAAACCACGGTTAGGTGGTATATATTATAATAATAATACAATTATGGATGGACGGACTGCCTGCCGACTGCCGACACAGAGGTAGCCACAGCCGTGAACTACCGCACTGTACACTGGTTGATAAAGAGATAGTAGTATACTCGTAACAACTAGTATGACACTATGACGACGGTATAAAGAATGAAAAAAAAACCACGGTTAGGTGGTATATATTATAATAATAATACAATTATGGATGGACGGACTGCCTGCCGACTGCCGACACAGAGGTAGCCACAGCCGTGAACTACCGCACTGTACACTGGTTGATAAAGAGATAGTAGTATACTCGAAACAACTAGTATGACACTATGACGACGGTATAAAGAATGAAAAAAAAACCACGGTTAGGTGGTATATATTATAATAATAATACAATTATGGATGGACGGACTGCCTGCCGACTGCCGACACAGAGGTAGCCACAGCCGTGAACTACCGCACTGTACACTGGTTGATAAAGAGATAGTAGTATACTCGTAACAACTAGTATGACACTATGACGACGGTATAAAGAATGAAAAAAAAACCACGGTTAGGTGGTATATATTATAATAATAATACAATTATGGACGGACTGCCTGCCGACTGCCGACACAGAGGTAGCCACAGCCGTGAACTACCGCACTGTACACTGGTTGATAAAGAGATAGTAGTATACTCGTAACAACTAGTATGACACTATGACGACGGTATAAAGAATGAAAAAAAAACCACGGTTAGGTGGTATATATTATAATAATAATACAATTATGGATGGACGGACTGCCTGCCGACTGCCGACACAGAGGTAGCCACAGCCGTGAACTACCGCACTGTACACTGGTTGATAAAGAGATAGTAGTATACTCGTAACAACTAGTATGACACTATGACGGTATAAAGAATGAAAAAAAAAACCACGGTTAGGTGGTATATATTATAATAATAATACAATTATGGATGGACGGACTGCCTGCCGACTGCCGACACAGAGGTAGCCACAGCCGTGAACTACCGCACTGTACACTGGTTGATAAAGAGATAGTAGTATACTCGTAACAACTAGTATGACACTATGACGACGGTATAAAGAAAAAAAAAAAAATACCACAGTTAGGTGGTATATATTATAATAATAATACAATTATGGATGGACGGACTGCCTGCCGACTGCCGACACAGAGGTAGCCACAGCCGTGAACTACCGCACTGTACACTGGTTGATAAAGAGATAGTAGTATACTCGTAACAACTAGTATGACACTATGACGACGGTATAAAGAATGAAAAAAAAACCACGGTTAGGTGGTATATATTATAATAATAATACAATTATGGATGGACGGACTGCCTGCCGACTGCCGACACAGAGGTAGCCACAGCCGTGAACTACCGCACTGTACACTGGTTGATAAAGAGATAGTAGTGTACTCGTAACAACTAGTATGACACTATGACGACGGTATAAAGAATGAAAAAAAAACCACGGTTAGGTGGTATATATTATAATAATAATAATAATACAATTATGGATGGACGGACTGCCTGCCGACTGCCGACACAGAGGTAGCCACAGCCGTGAACTACCGCACTGTACACTGGTTGATAAAGAGATAGTAGTATACTCGTAACAACTAGTATGACACTATGACGACGGTATAAAGAATGAAAAAAAAACCACGGTTAGGTGGTATATATTATAATAATAATACAATTATGGATGGACGGACTGCCTGCCGACTGCCGACACAGAGGTAGCCACAGCCGTGAACTACCGCACTGTACACTGGTTGATAAAGAGATAGTAGTATACTCGTAACAACTAGTATGACACTATGACGGTATAAAGAATGAAAAAAAAACCACGGTTAGGTGGTATATATTATAATAATAATACAATTATGGATGGACGGACTGCCTGCCGACTGCCGACACAGAGGTAGCCACAGCCGTGAACTACCGCACTGTACACTGGTTGATAAAGAGATAGTAGTATACTCGTAACAACTAGTATGACACTATGACGACGGTATAAAGAAAGAAAAAAAAATACCACGGTTAGGTGGTATATATTGTAATACAATTATGGATGGACGGACTGCCTGCCGAGTTCCGACTGCCGACACAGAGGTAGCCACAGCCGTGAACTACCGCACTGTACTGTGTCTGCTGCTAATATAGACTGGTTGATAAAGAGATAGTATACAATACATACAACAATATACTACTATACTGGTGGTCAGGCACTGGTCACCACTAGTCACACTGGCAGTGGCACTCCTGCAGCAAAAGTGTGCACTGTTTAATTTTAAATTAATATAATATTATGTACTCCTGGGGGCTCCTGCTATAACAACCTGCAGTGCTCCCCAGTCTCCCCCACAATTATTATAAGCTTTGCCTTTTATACATTGATGTGCAGCACACTGGGCTGAGCTGAGTGCACACAGACTGAGTCACACTGTGTGACTGGCTGCTGCTGTGTATCGTTTTTTTTCAGGCAGAGAACGGATATAGCAGAGAACGGATATATTATATTAAAATAAATAAAAGTTAACTAACAACAACTGCACTGGTCACTGTGGTAAACTCTGTCTGACTCTGCACAATCTCTCTCTCTCTTCTAATCTAATTTCTAATGGAGAGGACGCCAGCCACGTCCTCTCCCTATCAATCTCAATGCACGTGTGAAAATGGCGGCGACGCGCGGCTCCTTATATAGAATCCGAGTCTCGCGAGAATCCGACAGCGTCATGATGACGTTCGGGCGCGCTCGGGTTAACCGAGCAAGGCGGGAGGATCCGAGTCTGCTCGGACTCGTGAAAAAAACATGAAGTTCGTGCGGGTTCGGTTTCAGAGAAACCGAACCCGCTCATCTCTAATAATAATAAGATATATCAATTTAAAAATTAAAAACCATATCAAATGGACATCTCTCGTGGAAATAAACAACTCAGTTGCTGGTGTTAAAGGGTCCAGAATAGGCTATTTAGCCAATAATTGCTGAGCAAGTCCAGAATCCTAGTGTATCAAATCCTGGATAAGGCACCAAAGTAATTACCTGTTTATTCTACACCTGTTATTTAATGGACAATGCCTTTTGATTGGATGGCCACTGTATAAATATCTTCCAAAGTGGACACTGAGTATACCTTCTGATGAAACTGCTACTCTACCTATAGCAGAGAAACGCGTCAAGGAACCTACAATTTCTCTGTGGAAATCAACTTATATCTATCCGTCACCACTTTGCTCCATGCTGCCTGCATCCAGCTCTCTCCCCTAGTCTGCAAATCAGGCTCCACATCACTGCCGGAGACGTCCGGCTGTGCGGCCACGGTTCATCAGCGCACACTGGTAAGCCTGCAGGGGAGACGGGGACACCGCTGAACAGCAATAGATGGGAGTTTGGAAACACTTCCAACAGCGGTGAGCTTAAATTTAAGTGGCATTGGACTGCTACAGTACATCTTTTAACAGTTAAAAGCTACTTGCTGGTGACATTAATGATACACTAGGATTCTGGACTTGCTCAGCAATTATTGGCTAAATAGCCTATTCTGGACCCTTTAACACCAGCAACTGAGTTGTTTATTTCCACGAGAGATGTCCATTTGATATGGTTTTTAATTTTTAAATTGATATATCTTATTATTATTAAATTGTGCATTGTCATTCTATTTTTTATTGTTTAAATAAATTAGATAATTATGAATATTTAGCGCTCCCTGTGTACACATGTATGTATACATTATTGTAATTTCTTGTTTGGTTTGAATAATTGCAGATTATTCATTGGGAGCAGCATTGTAGATCTTCCTTATCCAGGTTATTTAAAGTTGGTAATAAGTGCGCCTGATTGCCTCTTTCTAAGTAAAATTAGTGTGAGTTTTATAATCTTGTTGAAGAACTGTCAGGGAGAGTAGATGTTTTGCACCAACTGGTCCCTGGATCTCGCCTTTATCAGGAGATCATCCAAGTACGGGATAATTGTGACTCCTTGCTTGCGAAGGAGAACCATCATTTCCGCCATCACCCTGGTGAAAATCCTCGGAGCCGTGGACAGACCAAACGGCAACGTCTGAAATTGGTAATGACAATCCTGAATTGCAAACCTCAGGTAGCTTTATGCAGTGGCTAAACGGGAACATGTAATTAGGCATCCTTATGTCTACCAAAACCATGAAATCTCCTTCCTCCGGACTGGAGATCCCTACCCTGAGAGATTCCATCTTGAAATTGAATTTCTTTAGGTAGAAATTGAGGGATTTCAGATTTAAGATTGGTCTGTCTGAGCCGTACGGCATCGGGACCACGAAGAGGCTTGAATAAAAACCTTCTCCCTGCTGACTAAGGCCGATTTGAACAATCGGTGAGGGGGAACGTCTTGAAACCCCAGTTTGTACCCTTGTGACACTATTTGTAAAACCCACGAGTCCAGGTCTAAATTAATCCAGAACTGACTGAAGTGTTTTAGACGTGCCCCCACTGGTGCGGGCTCCTGCAAGAAAGCCCTAGCGTCATGCAGTGGATTTGGCAGAAGCAGAGGACGATCTCTGCTCCTGCGATCTTGAAGAGGCTACAGACCTCTTCCCTCTTTTCCTTCCTCTACCTGCAAAGAAAGGGGAATCTTAACTTCTTGCATATCTATTGGGCCAAAATGACTGCGTTAGACAATGATGCGTCTTCATCCGTTGAGAGGGAACATAGGGCAAGAAGGTTGACTTACCTGCGGGAGCTGCCGAGATCAAATTAACTAGGCCGTCACCAAACAAGGCTTCACCTTCATAGGGAAGAGACTCCCTTTCTTCTTGGAGTCAGCATCAGCATTCCCTTGGTGAATCCACAATGCCCTCCTATCCGAGACTGCCATGAAATTGGCCCGTGAACTCAAGAGTCCTATATCCCTTGCAGTCGTAAGTATGCTGCAGTGTCCTTGATATGATCCAACGTAAGGAGTATCCCATCTCTCCAAGATATCTATATCGGATGACGAGGTATTCGACCAATTCTTGAATACTACTACTCACCCATGCGCATGTAATGGCAGGTCTAAGTAATGTACCCGTGGTTACATAACTAGAAATAATGTAGCTTCCTGCATACGATCCGCTGGATTTGTGACAGGGCCCCGTGCAGAAGAGGGGGTGACTCCCACTTTATTCTGTCCGCAGCAGGAAATTAATAAATAACCGGAAACCTTTTGGGGATTTGAAACCATCTTGTCGAGCTGGCCCAGACTTTCTCAAACAGAGATGGAGGAACGTTACATCAGCTTTCATTATATATCTATATATACATACATATATACCCCTTTGTCAGGAACAGCAGGGTCCTCAGTGATGTTAATATTAGAGATGAGCGCCTGAAATTTTTCGGGTTTTGTGTTTTGGTTTTGGGTTCGGTTCCGCGGCCGTGTTTTGGGTTCGAACGCGTTTTGGCAAAACCTCACCGAATTTTTTTTTGTCGGATTCGGGTGTGTTTTGGATTCGGGTGTTTTTTTCAAAAAACACTAAAAAACAGCTTAAATCATAGAATTTGGGGGTCATTTTGATCCCAAAGTATTATTAACCTCAAAAACCATAATTTACACTCATTTTCAGTCTATTCTGAATACCTCACACCTCACAATATTATTTTTAGTCCTAAAATTTGCACCGAGGTCGCTGTGTGAGTAAGATAAGCGACCCTAGTGGCCGACACAAACACCGGGCCCATCTAGGAGTGGCACTGCAGTGTCACGCAGGATGTCCCTTCCAAAAAACCCTCCCCAAACAGCACATGACGCAAAGAAAAAAAGAGGCGCAATGAGGTAGCTGTGTGAGTAAGATTAGCGACCCTAGTGGCCGACACAAACACCGGGCCCATCTAGGAGTGGCACTGCAGTGTCACGCAGGATGGCCCTTCCAAAAAACCCTCCCCAAACAGCACATGACGCAAAGAAAAAAAGAGGCGCAATGAGGTAGCTGTGTGAGTAAGATTAGCGACCCTAGTGGCCGACACAAACACCGGGCCCATCTAGGAGTGGCACTGCAGTGTCACGCAGGATGTCCCTTCCAAAAAACCCTCCCCAATCAGCACATGATGCAAAGAAAAAGAAAAGAAAAAAGAGGTGCAAGATGGAATTGTCCTTGGGCCCTCCCACCCACCCTTATGTTGTATAAACAAAACAGGACATGCACACTTTAACCAACCCATCATTTCAGTGACAGGGTCTGCCACACGACTGTGACTGATATGACGGGTTGGTTTGGACCCCCCCCAAAAAAGAAGCAATTAATCTCTCCTTGCACAAACTGGCTCTACAGAGGCAAGATGTCCACCTCATCTTCACCCTCCGATATATCACCGTGTACATCCCCCTCCTCACAGATTATCAATTCGTCCCCACTGGAATCCACCATCTCAGCTCCCTGTGTACTTTGTGGAGGCAATTGCTGCTGGTCAATGTCTCCGCGGAGGAATTGATTATAATTCATTTTAATGAACATCATCTTCTCCACATTTTCTGGATGTAACCTCGTACGCCGATTGCTGACAAGGTGAGCGGCGGCACTAAACACTCTTTCGGAGTACACACTTGTGGGAGGGCAACTTAGGTAGAATAAAGCCAGTTTGTGCAAGGGCCTCCAAATTGCCTCTTTTTCCTGCCAGTATAAGTACGGACTGTGTGACGTGCCTACTTGGATGCGGTCACTCATATAATCCTCCACCATTCTATCAATGTTGAGAGAATCATATGCAGTGACAGTAGACGACATGTCCGTAATCGTTGTCAGGTCCTTCAGTCCGGACCAGATGTCAGCATCAGCAGTCGCTCCAGACTGCCCTGCATCACCGCCAGCGGGTGGGCTCGGAATTCTGAGCCTTTTCCTCGCACCCCCAGTTGCGGGAGAATGTGAAGGAGGAGATGTTGACAGGTCGCGTTCCGCTTGACTTGACAATTTTGTCACCAGCAGGTCTTTCAACCCCAGCAGACCTGTGTCTGCCGGAAAGAGAGATCCAAGGTAGGCTTTAAATCTAGGATCGAGCACGGTGGCCAAAATGTAGTGCTCTGATTTCAACAGATTGACCACCCGTGAATCCTTGTTAAGCGAATTAAGGGCTGCATCCACAAGTCCCACATGCCTAGCGGAATCGCTCCCTTTTAGCTCCTTCTTCAATGCCTCCAGCTTCTTCTGCAAAAGCCTGATGAGGGGAATGACCTGACTCAGGCTGGCAGTGTCTGAACTGACTTCACGTGTGGCAAGTTCAAAGGGCATCAGAACCTTGCACAACGTTGAAATCATTCTCCACTGCACTTGAGACAGGTGCATTCCACCTCCTATATCGTGCTCAATTGTATAGGCTTGAATGGCCTTTTGCTGCTCCTCCAACCTCTGAAGCATATAGAGGGTTGAATTCCACCTCGTTACCACTTCTTGCTTCAGATGATGGCAGGGCAGGTTCAGTAGTTTTTGGTGGTGCTCCAGTCTTCTGTACGTGGTGCCTGTACGCCGAAAGTGTCCCGCAATTTTTCTGGCCACCGACAGCATCTCTTGCACGCCCCTGTCGTTTTTTAAAAAATTCTGCACCACCAAATTCAAGGTATGTGCAAAACATGGGACGTGCTGGAATTTGCCCATATTTAATGCACACACAATATTGCTGGCGTTGTCCGATGCCACAAATCCACAGGAGAGTCCAATTGGGGTAAGCCATTCCGCGATGATCTTCCTCAGTTGCCGTAAGAGGTTTTCAGCTGTGTGCGTATTCTGGAAAGCGGTGATACAAAGCGTAGCCTGCCTAGGAAAGAGTTGGCGTTTGCGAGATGCTGCTACTGGTGCCGCCGCTGCTGTTCTTGCGGCGGGAGTCCATACATCTACCCAGTGGGCTGTCACAGTCATATAGTCCTGACCCTGCCCTGCTCCACTTGTCCACATGTCCGTGGTTAAGTGGACATTGGGTACAACTGCATTTTTTAGGACACTGGTGAGTCTTTTTCTGACGTCCGTGTACATTCTCGGTATCGCCTGCCTAGAGAAGTGGAACCTAGATGGTATTTGGTAACGGGGGCACACTGCCTCAATAAATTGTCTAGTTCCCTGTGAACTAACGGCGGATACCGGACGCACGTCTAACACCAACATAGTTGTCAAGGACTCAGTTATCCGCTTTGCAGTAGGATGACTGCTGTGATATTTCATCTTCCTCGCAAAGGACTGTTGAACAGTCAATTGCTTACTGGAAGTAGTACAAGTGGGCTTACGACTTCCCCTCTGGGATGACCATCGACTCCCAGCGGCAACAACAGCAGCGCCAGCAGCAGTAGGCGTTACACGCAAGGATGCATCGGAGGAATCCCAGGCAGGAGAGGATTCGTCAGAATTGCCAGTGACATGGCCTGCAGGACTATTGGCATTCCTGGGGAAGGAGGAAATTGACACTGAGGGAGTTGGTGGGGTGGTTTGCGTGAGCTTGGTTACAAGAGGAAGGGATTTACTGGTCAGTGGACTGCTTCCGCTGTCACCCAAAGTTTTTGAACTTGTCACTGACTTATTATGAATGCGCTGCAGGTGACGTATAAGGGAGGATGTTCCGAGGTGGTTAACGTCCTTACCCCTACTTATTACAGCTTGACAAAGGGAACACACGGCTTGACACCTGTTGTCCGCATTTCTGGTGAAATACCTCCACACCGAAGAGCTGATTTTTTTGGTATTTTCACCTGGCATGTCAACGGCCATATTCCTCCCACGGACAACAGGTGTCTCCCCGGGTGCCTGACTTAAACAAACCACCTCACCATCAGAATCCTCCTGGTCAATTTCCTCCCCAGCGCCAGCAACACCCATATCCTCCTCATCCTGGTGTACTTCAACACTGACATCTTCAATCTGACTATCAGGAACTGGACTGCGGGTGCTCCTTCCAGCAATTGCAGGGGGCGTGCAAATGGTGGAAGGCGCATGCTCTTCACGTCCAGTGTTGGGAAGGTCAGGCATCGCAACCGACACAATTGGACTCTCCTTGTGGATTTGGGATTTCGAAGAATGCACAGTTCTTTGCTGTGCTGCTTTTGCCAGCTTGAGTCTTTTCATTTTTCTAGCGAGAGGCTGAGTGCTTCCATCCTCATGTGAAGCTGAACCACTAGCCATGAACATAGGCCAGGGCCTCAGCCGTTCCTTGCCACTCCGTGTGGTAAATGGCATATTGGCAAGTTTACGCTTCTCCTCCGACAATTTTATTTTAGGTTTTGGAGTCCTTTTTTTACTGATATTTGGTGTTTTGGATTTGACATGCTCTGTACTATGACATTGGGCATCGGCCTTGGCAGACGACGTTGCTGGCATTTCATCGTCTCGGCCATGACTAGTGGCAGCAGCTTCAGCACGAGGTGGAAGTGGATCTTGATCTTTCCCTAATTTTGGAACCTCAACATTTTTGTTCTCCATATTTTAATAGGCACAACTAAAAGGCACCTCAGGTAAACAATGGAGATGGATGGATTGGATACTAGTATACAATTATGGACGGGCTGCCGAGTGCCGACACAGAGGTAGCCACAGCCGTGAACTACCGCACTGTACTGTGTCTGCTGCTAATATATAGACTGGTTGATAAAGAGATAGTATACTCGTAACTAGTATGTATGTATAAAGAAAGAAAAAAAAACCACGGTTAGGTGGTATATACAATTATGGACGGGCTGCCGAGTGCCGACACAGAGGTAGCCACAGCCGTGAACTACCGCACTGTACTGTGTCTGCTGCTAATATATAGACTGGTTGATAAAGAGATAGTATACTCGTAACTAGTATGTATGTATAAAGAAAGAAAAAAAAACCACGGTTAGGTGGTATATACAATTATGGACGGGCTGCCGAGTGCCGACACAGAGGTAGCCACAGCCGTGAACTACCGCACTGTACTGTGTCTGCTGCTAATATATAGACTGGTTGATAAAGAGATAGTATACTCGTAACTAGTATGTATGTATAAAGAAAGAAAAAAAAACCACGGTTAGGTGGTATATACAATTATGGACGGGCTGCCGAGTGCCGACACAGAGGTAGCCACAGCCGTGAACTACCGCACTGTACTGTGTCTGCTGCTAATATAGACTGGTTGATAAAGAGATAGTATACTCGTAACTAGTATGTATGTATAAAGAAAGAAAAAAAAACCACGGTTAGGTGGTATATACAATTATGGACGGGCTGCCGAGTGCCGACACAGAGGTAGCCACAGCCGTGAACTACCGCACTGTACTGTGTCTGCTGCTAATATAGACTGGTTGATAAAGAGATAGTATACTCGTAACTAGTATGTATGTATAAAGAAAGAAAAAAAAACCACGGTTAGGTGGTATATACAATTATGGACGGGCTGCCGAGTGCCGACACAGAGGTAGCCACAGCCGTGAACTACCGCACTGTACTGTGTCTGCTGCTAATATAGACTGGTTGATAAAGAGATAGTATACTACTAATATTATATATACTGGTGGTCAGGTCACTGGTCACTAGTCGCAGTGGCACTCCTGCAGCAAAAGTGTGCACTGTTTAATTTTAATATAATATTATGTACTCCTGGCTCCAGCTATAACCTATAACTGGCACTGCAGTAGTGCTTCCCAGTCTCCCCCACAATTATAAGCTGTGTGAGCTGAGCAGTCAGACAGATATATAATATATATAGATGATGCAGCACACTGGCCTGAGCCTGAGCAGTGCACACAGATATGGTATGTGACTGACTGAGTCACTGTGTGTATCGCTTTTTTCAGGCAGAGAACGGATATATTAAATAAACTGCACTGTGTGTCTGGTGGTCACTCACTATATAATATATTATGTACTCCTGGCTCCTGCTATAACCTATAACTGGCACTGCAGTAGTGCTCCCCAGTCTCCCCCACAATTATAAGCTGTGTGAGCTGAGCAGTCAGACAGATATATATAATATTATATATAGATAATAGATGATGCAGCACACTGGCCTGAGCAGTGCACACAGATATGGTATGTGACTGAGTCACTGTGTGCTGTGTATCGCTTTTTTCAGGCAGAGAACGGATTATAAAGTAAACTGCACTGTCCTCACTAGTAAACTCTCTCCACTCAGTCTCTACACTTCTACAGTAACAGTACTCCTCCTAGTCAGCTCCAGTAAATCTCTCTCAGTCTCTTATAATCTAAATGGAGATGACGCCAGCCACGTCCTCTCCCTATCAATCTCAATGCACGTGTGAAAATGGCGGCGACGCGCGGCTCCTTATATAGAATCCGAGTCTCGCGATAGAATCCGAGCCTCGCGAGAATCCGACAGCGTCATGATGACGTTCGGGCGCGCTCGGGTTAACCGAGCAAGGCGGGAAGATCCGAGTCGCTCGGACCCGTGAAAAAAAACATGAAGTTCTGGCGGGTTCGGATTCAGAGAAACCGAACCCGCTCATCTCTAGTTAATATGTCCTTAATATCCACAATCATGTACTGAATGCTCCTTGCCAATATTGGATCTAATCAGGAAATATTATGGCCGACATAGGAATCAGTATCCGAGTCAGTATCGATGTGTAGTAACATTTTTGCGGGCCTGAGTGAAAAGAAGCATAGCCATGAACATCACATCTTTTCTCTACGTCTGTGTCTGGGACACAGATTTATCCAACCTCACTCTGATATTACTGAAACTTTCACCCAGTCAGTTATTGGTGGTGCCAACAGGGCCACCATCATATGTCTGCATTCCTAATATAGTTTCCTCTTGGGAAAAACATTCAGCCACCGACATGTTGACACACATGTACCAAGTACCCACAGACACATCGGCTTATGGGGGATAGACCTACAGTAAATCTGTCAGAGGGACAGAGAGGATTTTTCAGCTCACAATCCAGCGCCAAAAGTACACAGTCTGGGAAATAATAAACTCTATAGTGATAGACTTGTTACGCTCTATAGATGTGCTGGTGAGGTGAGGAAGAAGCCCCGCCGCTGTAATGGCACGCTTCTGTCCCGCTCAGAAACAAATAATTAATTACGCTGGCGGGGTAAGTACAGTGCCCAGGCACTAATGTCCACTTTTGCCAGCCTTTTGTGAGGAATTTATGCTGCCCAGGGTGCCCCCCTTCCCCACCCACACGCCCTGCACCCTGCAGTGCCTGTCTTTGTGTGGGAGCATGGCGCACAGCATTCCGCTCGCTGCGTGGTACCTCAGAATGCCGTCACTGGAGAAGAAGTCTTCTGTTCTTCTGCTACTCGCCTGTCTTCTGACTTCTGGCTCTGTAAGGGGGTGATGGCAGGCTACGGGAGTGGGCATCTAGGCGTACCTAGCGATCAGCACCCTCAGGAGCTAATGGTGTCCTGTCAGCCAGATGCAGAGCCATTGAACTCACTAGAAGTTGGTCATACTTCTCTCCCCTAAGTTCCACGAAGCAGGGAGACTGTTGCCAGCAGCCTCCCTGAAAATAAGAAAAACTAACATAAGTCTTTTCAGAGAAACTCAGTAGAACTCCCCTGTAGTGCATCCAGTCTCACTGGGCACAATTCTAAAACTGGAGCCTGGAGGAGGGCAGAGCCGAAACTAGGGAGGGGCTAGGGGGGGCATGTGACCCGGGCGCGGGATTTGATAGGGCGCTGGGATCAGCTGGGTCTGACACAGCAGAGAATCTATTGAAGAAAAATGGGATTTGTAGTCATGTGTGCTACTGCTTAGACTTTATGCAGTAGCATAGAGACTACAAATCCCATGAGGCATTGCAGAAAGCTGGCCACGGCTGCTGGAGCTAGGGAGTCAGGGTAACGTCTAGTTTCCCTTCCTAAGCAGCGGCGGCAAGCCCAAAAAAGTATACTGCCCGCCCGCACGAGCTACGAATGTGGTCAGCTACTGACCTTTTTCTGGCCCCACACAGCATTGCATTCAGCCCGACAGCACAGTGATGGATGGAAGCAGGACAGCGAGAGACGGAGGTAAAACACACACACATATTCACTGTGACTGGTGTTAACCCCTGCAGCTCATTCAAACTACTGCTCATTTTCACCACTGTGACAGCTACAGATATACAGATATATACAGATATATATATATATATATATATATATATATATATAATAAAATAGAAAAATAAAAATAAAAAAATAAGAAACAAATTCAACACAGATATCCCTCAGACCAGCAGACACCAGTAATACACACATGATAGATATATATAAAGCCCTAGCGTGTATATATGTACACAGCCACATACATACATATATTATATATATATATATATATATGTATTCCAATGGATTGGCACTCACCCTTCGTAGTTACAGGCGCCCCGGTGCCTTCTGGGAAATGTAGTACACAAAGCGTCTCCAAGCATGCAGCGGCACTCAGGGAATGATGCAAGCAATTATAAGGCAAAAGGTGTTTATTCCATAGTGAAGAAAATGGTCCTAACGTTTCGGGGTGCAACCACCCCTTTGTCAAGGTGAACAACAGAAGTGAAAACATAATACAAAGTGGTTACCTTTATACGTGAGGAGAGTGAGGAGGTCCCGCCAGCGGGAGGTGCAGCAACGCTTCCGGGGACAGGATTACTATTCCTTCCCTGCTTGTGTGCGTAAGAGCGTGGTGCGTCAGCTCCGGTCACGTGGTCCGGCATCGCGTCCCTTGGCGTCCTGGTTCCCATAGTGACTATCCGTGTTGCTGTTGTACCTTAACAGCCTGCACGGAGAACAAGGGAACTCACAGGGTGTCATGGCGCGGTGGACACGGTCCGTGCTAAAAAGTGAACGTGTGCCAGTGAGAAAATTAATGTGTCATCAGCGGAAAAAAACTGCGTGAAGATACATAGAATATACATCTATATGTTAAAGCAACTATAGCATTCAATTATAGATCACATTTATTATAATCACATGCTTGTATTTAAAATAGTATAAATCATATTCTGCACTATAACTTATGTTACACACCTGGGGCTAAAGTGCACCCCGTCCAGTGTCTGTCCCATGTGGACAGAACACGGAGGGGCGCATCCCGGGCGCCGGTGTGAACAGGGGTTTTTTTTGTACTGAAATCGTGCCTATATCCTGGTGTTATGAATCTCTGACTAAAAAACTGACATTATTAAATATCAAAATACATTCCACGGCATTTTGTCATTAAGTCCTTTGGGTTTGATGGTTGCCAGTTTGTAGATCCATCTTGCCTCTAGCCTCAGCAAATCACCTGCTCTGTCTCCACCCCTCAGTTTTTTTGGGCATTGATCGATGATCTGAAATCTCAGATCATTCATAGAATGACCACAGTCGGCATAATGTCGGGCTACCGGCTGTTCTGATGGTTTGCCTGATAGTGCAATCTTGACAGCAGATCTATGTAGTGCAAGACGATCCCGGGCATTACGGATGGTCTTGCCCACATATTGCAGCCCACAGGGGCAGGTGATTAAATACACTATGAAAGTGCTAGTGCAGGTAAGTATATGCCTAATGTCATATGTTTTTCCTGTGCTACAGGATATAAAAGTAGAACCAGGATTCATAAATTTACAAGTCTCACACCCTAGACATTTGTAACATCCAGAGGATCTGGAGAGGAACGTGGTTGGTTCCGGTTTGTCGAAACCTGTGATGTCCGAATGCACAACCCAATCTTTAATGCTCTTTCCCCTGGTATGACAAACCATGGGTTTCTTCCTATGCAGCGATGGTAATGACTTGTCAGTTGTAATAATGGGCCATAGTGCTTGTAAGGCCCTGGGCACTACCGGACTGGCTGTGTTATATTTCGTGACGAATGGTAAGATGTGAGTGTCTTTTTTAGTTTTTTGACATAGCAGATCTTCCCTGCACATGCCTGCTACTTCATGCTGGATGGTCTGTAATGCTTTGATGTTGTATCCCCTTTCACTGAATCGATCCTTTACTACAGTCAAGGCCCCCTCTACTTCAGAAGGGTTGCTAGTGATCCTTGCCGCCCTAATAAATTGTGATTTTGGCAATCCTTTCTTCAATGCCACAGGGTGGTGGCTGTTGTGTCTGAGCAGTGTATTTTTATCTGTTGGTTTGTAGAAAACTACTGTCGATACTTTGTTATTATTAATGGAAACCATCACGTCTAAATAATTTAATGAGGACGAACTCCATGATGCTGTAACCTTAATGGGGGAGATTCTGTTGTTTATGAGGGCGATGAGTGCTTCAAATTTCTCCTGGCCGCCAGTCCATAAAATGAATATGTCATCTATATACCGAGCGTAATATAAAATATGTTGTGATATAGTGACATCATTAAAAAACATGTTCTGCTCTTCCTGAAGCATGAAGGTGTTGGCAAAGGATGGCGACACATTGCTCCCCATGGCACAACCGCTTACTTGGCAGTAGAATTTTCCATCAAATAAAAAGTAATTTCTTATGAGGGTCAGTTCTAGCAGCTTAAGAAACAACTTTGTATCAATGGACTCCATGTTGACACGGGTTAGAAAATCCCTCATGGCTTCAAGTCCCGCCCCTTGCGGTATGCTAGTGTATAAACTGCAGATGTCAATGGTGCAGATTAAAGTGCCGGAGGGAATGTTCGGTAATGACCTGAGTTGATTCAGGAACATGGTTGTGTCCTTGAGGCATCTGGGTTGTTTACAGATGAGCGGCTGCAATACACTGTCTAGAAATAATGAAATAGGTTGATAAAGTGACTTGTGCGCAGAGATGATCGGTCTCCCAGGGGGTTTGTCCACGTCTTTGTGTATCTTAGGCACTATGAATAAAACTGGTACCACAGGGAATTCCTGTTTGAGGGCCGAACATAATTTCTTGGAAATTTTTCCGGCACCTGTGGCCGTATCTAAGATGTTGTCAATTTCTTGTTTATATTCCATGGTGGGATCATGGGATAACTCTCGATACACTTGGTGATCCCCCAGTTGCCTGTAAATTTCGGCTCTATAGTCAGACAGGTTCATAATAACAATTCCGCCCCCTTTGTCGGCAGGGCGGATTACTATGTCCCTGTATGTGGCCAGTTGTTTAAGTGCTCTATGTTCAGATTTGGACAGGTTATAATGTGTCTTCGTTGAGGCAGAAGTATATCTGGAAACCGAATCATCTACCAACCTTGTAAAAGATTTAATTGACGCATTCGTGGAGACAGGATCAAACTGAGATTTGCGAGTGGAATTAATATAATTTTGATGGGGATCAAGACTGGCATTCATGGGGTGTTGTTGAAAGAACTCCTGTAAGCGAAGCTTACGTGCAAATTTATGGAGTTCAATTTGCCAGTTTAAACCATCGAATCTATTGGTTGGTATAAATGATAGACCATTACTGAGCACTTTGATCTCTACTTTGCTCAATTGACGGTCGGACAAGTTATATATTAGGTTCTCTTTCTGGTTGTCGTTGCGCTTTTGGAGCCTTGTGTTTTGCTGGCCCCTGCGGGTGGGCGTCCTCTTGCTCTTGTACCAGCCGGTGTGGCTGGAGTTGTCCCTAAAGGGACACTAGGTGATTCAGATGGCCCCTCTGAGTCGCATATAGCGAATTCGCTGTCGCTGTTGGATGTTGCCAAGTCGGTGTGGCGATCTTCACGGCGCTTCCGCCAACTGTGTTTGGATCTGTTGTTATAAGGCCTGTGGTTACCGGGCTCGCCCCCTGAGAGCCATCGGTATACTCTGTTGGTCTCGTAATCTTCTTTTACGGTCAGTTGTTTGCCCCGTTTGAATTTTATGAGATCACCCTTGTATTTGTTGACTTGCGTCTGTAATCTCTGCATAAAATTCTGGCTGGAATCCAGGCTGAGCGTCTCTCTGTGTGTTGACTCCAATACGTTTATCTTCTCACGAGTGACCTTAAGCTCACGCCCGGACTCTTCAACGACCAACAGCATCAGGTCCATGCTGCATTTATTTAAAATGCCTATCCAGCGACTGCAGAACTCTGCATTAAAGCGGCCTATGGTAGGCACATTACGTATGCGAAAACCCCGCGGGATCATTTTATCCCTATGATAGTTAGATAAAGAGATACCGTGTAATAAAAAGTCCAGCTCCCTTCTCTTTAATTTTATTAATTGATGGAAGATATCCTCCATTCCCAATTGGTCATCGGTGTCAGTGACATCCTCCGTAAATCTCAGCCTGTCTGCGTCTGCGTCAGTGAAGCTGTAGGTGTCCGTGAGGCCAGTAGGCAAGCCCCCATATCCTGGGGTTGTCTCCTGCGTCATATTGTGGCTTTTTGTGCTTATAGGGTGTCACGAAAAAAGTGCTAAAGTGCAATCTTAACCACTTTATATTGCAATGAGTCCCATTAAAGTGCTGAGTGCCTTGCTGCTGTGTGCTTATTACAATGTAAAAACTGCAGTTTAAAGTGCTGAGACAAAGTGCTAGTGCTGGTGCTGTGTCTGACTCCTGACTTTTCTCCTAATGCAAAAGGGTAACGCTGAATTGTTGTTGTATAATAATTGAACAGTCAATGGTAAACAATATGATGTGGGGGTGCCTTATCCCAAACGGACCATGTGGTATAAACCTCAAAGTCCTGCACACATGTATTCCAATGGATTGGCACTCACCCTTCGTAGTTACAGGCGCCCCGGTGCCTTCTGGGAAATGTAGTACACAAAGCGTCTCCAAGCATGCAGCGGCACTCAGGGAATGATGCAAGCAATTATAAGGCAAAAGGTGTTTATTCCATAGTGAAGAAAATGGACCATTTTCTTCACTATGGAATAAACACCTTTTGCCTTATAATTGCTTGCATCATTCCCTGAGTGCCGCTGCATGCTTGGAGACGCTTTGTATATATATATATATATATAAGATTATCACAGAATGAGAATCCGGGAAGCCGCACTGACACTCTCAGAGGTATAGTCCAGGTGTCCGGTCAAGCAGGTAAATATATCATCACATGTCCACGCAATCACAAAGACAGGACCAGCACACTGTAGTTTTGTCAAGAAATGCTGTATTATAAACGTGAATAAAGTTACAAGGCTCGTCATATACTCATCGTTTGATCAGCACAGGGAAACACAGTAGACCACCCAAACAGCCGTTTTCGGACTTAATCCTTCATCAGGGGAATAGCCTTACAAAGTGCCATAGTGCCATGTGCAAAATAAGCCTGTATAAAGTGCCAAAAAATCTGTTCACTTGTGTGCTCTATTTAAACACACTTAATGGAGCTTACCTGCTACACCTGTGACCGTCATCACTCCCTTCCGTTCAGACCCGTCACACCGCCCGGCCGGGGTGCACCGCAGCCGGAACGCACGCCAGCGAACCACCCGGCCGGAAGTCCGGACACGTGACACGCACGCGTCACCCAACCGGAAGTTCGGACCCGTGAGCCGCACCGTGCGTCCCACCAGCGGCGCAGACACCAGCCGTTAAGGGCAGCAAAGCCAAAATCAAAAGTGAGTGTGTACGGGACACATTGCAGCTGGTCGCATCCACAACAGTATACAAAAGACTTATCATAAAAACCTAATCATATTCACCAGCAACCAACCCAGTGAATGCTCCTCGATACTGTTCTGTATCGGGTCCATATATTTATGAACCGTCCACTACAATAATTAAAGAGCGACAACGATGATCATTTGCCCCGATGCAAGACAGTATCGACAGAGTTAACATATACACATAAAAATAAATAAAAAATGGAGAATGATAATGAAACAATCTGCTGATTAGACCCAAAGTACTTGCAATAACTCTCTATACTTAATTCTACCATATTATAGGGATCTTCAATCTATCACCAGTGCCAGCATTACAAGAATGAAGCAAATGAGCATTCTTCATTAAGTCCATTAGGGACCATCGCATCAAGCATGTAGATCCATCGGCACTCTTGCTGTAATAGCAGTCTGTGTCTATCTCCTCCTCTTCTCAAAGGTGGTACATGGTCTATAGGCATAAATTTAAATTCACCTAATTTGTGTCCCATAGTCACAAAATGCCTAGCCACCGGTGGCGTGCTTCCATCCATTTTTTGATACGCCTTTTTTATGGAGGACCTGTGCATCGCTATCCTCTCCTTCAGCATACGTATCGTCTTCCCTATATAAATTTTCCCACAGGGACAGAGTATCAGGTATGTCACAAATTTAGTGTCACATGACATCCGAAATCGTAGCGGGTATGTTGTTCCTTTAGTTGGATGACTGCATGTCTTTCCTGTCATCATAAAGCTGCAGTTCACACAGCCATGGCACTTAAAGGCACCCTTTTGTAGCTGCAGCCATCTATTGCCCCTGCCAACTCTGGGGCTAATGTCAGAAAAAGTCACCTCCTCTTTCATTTTTATTTATTTATTTTGGGGGGGGGGGGCGCAAAATTTCTGTCTTGCCCCGGGTGCCGTTAGTCCTAGTTTCGGCCCTGAGGAGGGGCATAGAGGGAGGAGACAGTTCACACCCTTTGAAAGTCTTAAAGTGCCCATGTCTCCTGCGGATCCCGTCTATACCCCATGGTTCTTAATGTGATCCCAGCATCCTCTAGGATGTATGAGAAAACAAATAACGCACACACGAGGAGGAGAGAACAAAGGAAGCTATAAGGAGGGGAGGGGAGGGGGGGGGGGGGGAAGGTAAGGTAGTAAAGGGATATTGGATAAACTACAACCTTATACATATTCATTAATGTACCAGTAGTTAGAAGTAGAAGAGCTCTAACAGAAACCACAAAGCTTATCTAAAGCCACACCACACTGGATATGCCCAATCTCATTTGATCTTTGAAGCAAAGCAGTATTGGACTTTGTTACTACCAAGCAGTCTCCCATCCATGTATTATCAGATTATTTAGGTGTTTTTAAACTACCAACACCCTTTTCTTGGTACTGTACATTTAATTTTTACACATATTCTTTTATGTACCAGAAGTTAGAAGTAGAAGAGCTCTAACAGAAACCACGAGCTCATCTACAGCCACAGCACACTGGATTTGCCCAATCTCTCCTGATCATGGAAGCTGAGCAGTGTTGGTCCTGGTTTTAGTACTTGGATGGGAGACCACCAGGAAATACCAGGAGCTGTGTGTATTTTTACAATACCAACACCGTTCTCTTGATGCATTCCATTTTGAAACATTGGGGCAGATCTATTAAGCCTGGTGAACTGATTAAGTAAAACAATACAAAAGAATATAACCAGGCGCTAATACATCATCACCATATTCTAGTGATCAAATTACTGGTATTAAAAATGATGTACAAATAATACTGCAATTAATGTATACTTAAGCTGCAGGAGAGAGCTTGACTTGGGGTAAATCAAGTAAAAAAGAACCGGCACTTTAAAGTCTCCGGTAACACTGGAACACTGAACTAATCTCCTCTTGCGCTATAAATAGTATGATATGGCTCAAAGTTCAATAAAAACAAATAAAACGGGAGAGTCCAATGACAGAAGAGACGGTCTCGGGCTGCAGGAACGGCGCTTCACTGGCGCCTGCTGTGCTGAATAATTACCCGACTTCCAAGCTCTGAGTCCACGCCTCCAAGTGCCGTATGCAGACACCACAGTCACGGTTGTGTTCTCCCGATCTCCGTTTAGTCCACGGATATTACCGCTAGATGATGGTATATTTTGGGGGTGCAAATAAGGCTGGTATAAGGGTCCAATGACTCTCCCGTGTTATAACAACTGGTGCAAGCTACACGTAAGGCTCCAGTGTGGAGCGGTTATTTTGCACAATATCATCTCCTTTGCCAAGTGGCAGCATATTGAGGAATTCCAATATATAACAACTTATAAATATGTTATCTACTACATGGGTGCGAATTACAGCTGGTAAATTGATTTTTTAATCCAATATATGGACTGATTTTTATTTTTGAAAATTTCTCTGTGCACAGAGTTTATCTAAGATCCACCTCCTATAGCTATGCAAATATATTGTTAGTGATTTTATTTGACCGGTCTAATAGTTTATTGTAAAGTGTATGTGTATATATATATATATATATATATATATATATTTATATGTAATAAAAAATATAGAATACATGAAATTATTTATTTGTTTTTATTGAACTTTGAGCCATATCATACTATTTATAGCGCAAGAGGAGATTAGTTCAGTGAACTGATAAAGTGCAAGGTGATAAAGTACAAGCCAGTCTGCTCCTAACTGTCATTTTTCAAACCCAGCCTGTGACATGGCAATTAGGAGCTGATTGGCTGGTACTTTATCACCATGCAAATTATCATTTCACCAGGTTTAATAAATCGTCCGCTTATTCATTTATGTACGAGTAGTTAGAAGTAGAAGAACTCTAACAGAAACCCACACCACACTGTATATGCCCAATATCACCTGATTTTAGGCCTGGTTTGTTCTTGGATGTGAGACCACCTGGGAATACCAGGTGCTGTAGGTAGTTTTATACTACCAACACCGTTCTCTTGATGCATTCTATTTTGAAACTTATTCATTGATGTTGAAGTTAGAAACAGCAAAAATCATCTACAGCCGCATCACACTGGATATGTCCAATCTCATCTGATGATGGAAGCTAAGCAGTGTTGTGCCTGGTTTGTTTTTGGATTTCAAGTCCTGCCTTCTGGTTTGGCCACGGCACCTCGGATATTCACCAAGGTCATGGCCGTGATGACGACCCTTCACCATCAGAGAATCAGGATCCTGACAAATCTGGACGACTTGCTGATCCTGGTGAACTCCCAAGAGGTTCTCCACAGTTATCTGGAACTGGCGGTCCAATTCCTACAAGTCCACGGGTGGCTCATCAACTGAAAAAAGTCCTCGCTGGTCCCTGCTCGGAACATGGTGCACCTAGGGGCACTGCTGGACACACACAGCCAACAATTGTTTCTGTCTCCAGAGAAAGTCCTGAAAATTCAGGACAGTATCTTTCTCTCTCGCCCAAGAGTGTTGATACACACGGCGATGCAAGTACTAGACCTCATGGTGTCGGCTTTCGATATGGTAGAGTACGCTCAATTTCATTACCGCCCTCTGCAGAGGTTAATCCTCTCCAAGTGGGACGGCCTGCCTCATCGGATAATGTCTCAAATGATCTCCTTGACTCCGGAGGTTCGTCTGACACTGAGCTGGTGGCTACAGGACCAACAGTTGAGCAGGGGCCATCCCTTCTGGATCTCCAACTGTGTCCTCCTGACAATGGATGCCAGTCTTTTGGGCTGGGCCACGGTGTTGGAGCAACACTTTCTCCAGGGCGGTGAACCAGGGAGGAATCTCTCCTCCTGATATACATTCTGGAATTGCAGGCAGTGTTCAATTAATTGACACTGGCCCTGCCTCTAGTACAGAACAGGCCTGTTCAAGTACAATCTGACAACGCCACCACGGTAGTGTACACAAATCATCAAGGCGGCACTCGAAACTAGGCGGCACTCGAAACTGCATGGCAAAGCTGGAAGTATCAAAAATCCTCCGTTGGGTAGAATGTCATCTGACAGCAATATCGGCAGTGTTCATTCCCGGAGTCCTCAACTGGGAAGCGGATTTCCTCAGTCGTCAGGACGTTCACGCTGGAGAGTGGAGAGGCCGCAGCAGAAATGTCTGCACTGGTGTCAGTAGGTGACTGAGGCAGGGATGACTGGGAGATAGTGGGTGACTGAAGCATGTATGAGTGGGAGATAGTGGGTGACTGAGGCCGGGGTGACTGGGAGATAGTGGGTGACAGGGAGATAGTGGGTTACTGTGGGAGGGGTGATAGGAAGGGGTTGGGTAAGTATGGGAAGAAAGTGGGTGACAGGGATAATAAATGACTAAGGCAGGGGTGATAGGGAGATAGTGGATGATTGTGGCAGGGGTGACAGGGACAGTAAGAGACTGAGGCAGGGGTGACAGGGATAGTGGCTGACTGAGGCAGGGGTGACTGGGAGATAGTGGGTGACTGAGGCAGGGTTGACAGGGATAGTGGGTGACTGAAGCAGGGGTGATAGGGTGACAGTGGGTGACTAAAGCAGGGGTGACTGGTATAGTGGGTGACTGAGGCTGGGATCGCAGGTATAGTGGTTGACTGAGGCAGCGGTGACTGGGAGATAGTGGGTAACTGAGGCAGGGGTGACAGGGAAAGTGTGTGACTCAGGCAGGGGTGACAGGGAGATAGTGGGCAGCATATCTCTGCCTCACTGCAGCAGCACATTCCTGCTTCAATGACAGCAGCACATCCCTGCCTCGCTGACAGCAGCACATCCCTGCCTCGCTGACAGCAGCACATCCCTGCCTCGCTGACAGCAGCACATCCCTGCCTCGCTGACAGCAGCACATCCCTGCCTCGCTGACAGCAGCACATCCCTGCCTCGCTGACAGCAGCACATTTCTGCCTCGCTGACAGCAGCACAGCACTGCTTCGCTGACAGCAGCACATCACTGCTTCACTACCAGCAGCACATCCCTGCCTCACTGGCAGCAGCACATCCCTGCCTTACTGACAGCTGTATATAGGGCCTAATTCAGACCTGATCCCTGCTGTGCATATTCACACAACAGGAGATCAGGTCTGAAGTGCGTGTGTGCTGGTGCCGCAGTGCACCGGCACATGCCAGAGATGCGATCAGCATCTCTGCCCAGTGAGCGCCTCTTCCTGATTGACAGGCATAGGCGGTCACTGGGCAGGAGGAGTCGGGCCAGTGGCGTTGTGCCGCCATTTTGGGGGCACAGTCCGGACAACGCAGACATGACCGGACCGTTTGGGGGTGGGCCGAGACGGCTGCGTGACCCGGACAGCAACGGGCCTTATTTACTAAAATCTCAGATAAATTTTATGGCATTTATGTGCAGTCTAGTTTGCACAGTTGATAGAGTGTTGATCTTGCACTATCAATGTAAGCCTCACATAGGTTTGATACACATGTAAGTTTGTTTTTATTTTACTACATTGTGGTTTGTGGCTCTATACCATGTAATGCATGTCTTTTAACAGTAGTCAAGTCTTCCAATGTGCTTGTTAGTGAAACCCAATAGATAGCTTTATTTTATTTTGTTTCTTCAAATATTGAATGCATATGTCTTATAACTTTTTTTTTTTTTTTTTAATATATATATACATTTTTATTATAAGATTTCTCTGACGTCCTAGTGGATGCTGGGACTCCGTCAGGACCATGGGGAATAGCGGCTCCGCAGGAGACAGGGCACAAAATTTAAAAGTTTGACCACTAGGTGGTGTGTACTGGCTCCTCCCCCTATGACCCTCCTCCAAGCCTCAGTTAGGTTTTTGTGCCCGTCCGAGCAGGGTGCAATCTAGGTGGCTCTCCTAAAGAGCTGCTTAGAAAAAGTTTGTTAGGTTTTTTATTTTCAGTGAGTCCTGCTGGCAACAGGCTCACTGCAACGACGGACTTAGGGGAGAAGAAGTGAACTCACCTGCGTGCAGGATGGATTTGCTTCTTAGGCTACTGGACACTAGCTCCAGAGGGACGATCACAGGTACAGCCTGGATGGGTCACCGGAGCCGCGCCGCCGACCCCCTTGCAGATGCCGAATAGAGAAGAGGTCCAGAAACCGGCGGCAGAAGACGTCTCAGTCTTCATGAGGTAGCGCACAGCACTGCAGCTGTGCGCCATTGCTCTCCGCACACTTCACACCAGCGGTCACTGAGGGTGCAGGGCGCTGGGGGGGGCGCCCTGGGCAGCAATGTAATATACCTATTCTGGCTAAAATATATCACATATAGCCCCTGGGGCTATATGGATGTATTTAACCCCTGCCAGGTTCCAAAAAAACCGGGAGAAGAAGCCCGCCGAAAAGGGGGCGGGGCCTATTCTCCTCAGCACACAGCGCCATTTTCCTGCCCAGCTCCGCTGCGAGGAAGGCTCCCAGGACTCTCCCCTGCACTACACTACAGAAACAGGGTAAAAACAGAGAGGGGGGGCACTTATTGGCGATATTTATAATATTTGAGCTGCTATAAAGGGAACACACTTATTAAAGTTGTCCCTATATATATTTATAGCGCTTGGGTGTGTGCTGGCAAACTCTCCCTCTGTCTCCCCAAAGGGCTAGTGGGGTCCTGTCTTCTATCAGAGCATTCCCTGTGTGTCTGCTGTGTGTCGGTACGTGTGTGTCGACATGTATGAGGACGATGTTGGCGTGGAGGCGGAGCAATTGCCTGTAATGGTGATGTCACCCCCTAGGGAGTCGACACCAGAATGGATGGCTTTGTTTATGGAATTACGGGATAGTGTCAGCACGCTACAAAAGTCGGTTGACGACATGAGACAGCCGGCAAACCAGTTAGTACCTGTCCAGGCGTCTCAGACACCGTCAGGGGCTGTAAAACGCCCTTTACCTCAGTCGGTCGACACAGACCCAGACACTGACACTGAATCCAGTGTCGACGGTGAAGAAACAAACGTATTTTCCAGTAGGGCCACACGTTATATGATCACGGCAATGAAGGAGGCTTTGCATATCTCTGATACTGCAAGTACCACAAAAAGGGGTATTATGTGGGGTGTGAAAAAACTACCGATAGTTTTTCCTGAATCAGAGGAACTGAATGAAGTGTGTGATGAAGCGTGGGTTACCCCAGATAGAAAACTGCTAATTTCAAAGAAGTTATTGGCATTATACCCTTTCCCGCCAGAGGTTAGGGCGCGCTGGGAAACACCTCCTAGGGTGGATAAGGCGCTCACACGCTTATCAAAGCAAGTGGCGTTACCGTCTCCTGATACGGCCGCCCTCAAGGATCCAGCTGATAGGAGGCTGGAGAATACATTAAAAAGTATATACACACATACGGGTGTTATACTGAGACCAGCAATCGCCTCAGCCTGGATGTGCAGTGCTGGCGTGGCTTGGTCGGAGTCACTGTCTGAAAATATTGATACCCTGGATAGGGACAGTATTTTACTGACTATAGAGCAGTTAAAGGATGCATTTCTTTATATGCGAGATGCACAGAGAGATATTTGCACTCTGGCATCAAGAGTAAGTGCGATGTCCATATCTGCCAGAAGAAGTTTATGGACGCGCCAGTGGTCAGGTGATGCGGATTCCAAACGACATATGGAAGTATTGCCGTATAAGGGGGAGGAATTATTTGGGGTCGGTTTTCAGCGCACAGTGGGCTCACTCGCAGGTGGACCCCTGGACCCTGCAGGTAGTATCTCAGGGTTACAGGTTGGAATTCGAGAAGTCCCCTCCTCGCCGTTTCCTAAAGTCTGCTTTGCCAACGTCTCCCTCCGACAGGGCGACGGTATTGGAGGCCATTCACAAGCTGTATTCTCAGCAGGTGATAGTCAAGGTACCCCTCCTACAACAGGGACAGGGGTATTACTCCACGCTATTTGTGGTACCGAAGCCGGACGGCTCGGTAAGACCGATTCTAAATCTAAAATCTCTGAACCTGTACATACAAAAAATTCAAGTTCAAGATGGAGTCACTCAGAGCAGTGATAGCGAATCTGGAAGAAGGGGATTTTATGGTGTCCTTGGACATCAAGGATGCTTACCTTCATGTTCCAATTTGTCCTTCACACCAAGGGTACCTCAGGTTCGTGGTCCAAAACTGTCCTTATCAGTTTCAGACGCTGCCGTTTGGATTGTCCACGGCACCCCGGGTCTTTACCAAGGTAATGGCCGAAATGATGATCCTTCTTCGAAGAGAAGGCGTCTTAATTATCCCTTACTTGGACGATCTCCTGATAAGGGCAAGATCCAGAGAACAGCTGGAGGTCGGAGTAGCACTAACCCAAGTAGTGCTCCAACAACACGGGTGGATTCTGAATTTTCCAAAATCCCAACTGATCCCGACGACACGTCTGTTGTTCCTAGGGATGATTCTGGACACTGTTCAGAAAAAGGTATTTCTTCCGGAGGAGAAAGCCAGGGAGTTATCCGATCTAGTCAGGAACCTCCTAAAACCAGGAAAAGTATCTGTGCATCAATGCACAAGAGTCCTGGGAAAAATGGTAGCTTCTTACGAAGCGATTCCATTCGGCAGATTCCATGCACGAACTTTTAAGTGGGATCTGCTGGACAAATGGTCCGGATCGCATCTGCAGATGCATCAGCGGATAAAATTGTCCACAAGGACAAGAGTGTCTCTGCTATGGTGGTTGCAGAGTGCTCATCTGTTAGAGGGCCGCAGATTCGGCATACAGAACTGGGTCCTAGTGACCACGGATGCCAGCCTGAGAGGCTAGGGAGCGGTCACACAGGGAAGAAACTTCCAGGGCGTGTGGTCAAGCCTGGAGACGTCTCTTCACATAAATATACTGGAGCTAAGAGCAATCTACAATGCTCTAAGCCTGGCAAAACCTCTGCTTCAGGGTCAGCCGGTGTTGATTCAGTCAGACAACATCACGGCAGTCGCCCACGTAAACAGACAGGGCGGCACAAGAAGCAGGAGGGCAATGGCAGAAGCTGCAAGGATTCTCCGCTGGGCAGAAAATCATGTATTAGCACTGTCAGCTGTGTTCATCCCGGGAGTGGACAACTGGGAAGCAGACTTCCTCAGCAGACACGATCTGCACCCGGGAGAGTGGGGACTTCATCCAGAAGTCTTCCACATGATTGTGGTCCATTGGGAAAGACCAATGGTGGACATGATGGCGTCCCGCCTCAACAAAAAACTGGACAGGTATTGCGCCAGGTCAAGAGACCCTCAGGCAATAGCTGTAGACGCTCTGGTAACACCATGGGTGTACCAGTCAGTGTATGTGTTTCCTCCTCTGCCTCTCATACCAAAAGTACTGAGAATTATACGGCAAAGGGGAGTGAGAACGATACTCGTGGCTCCGGATTGGCCAAGAAGAACTTGGTACCCGGAACTTCAGGAGATGCTCACGGAAGATCCGTGGCCTCTACCTCTAAGATGGGACCTGCTTCAGCAGGGACCGTGTCTATTCCAAGACTTACCGCGGCTGCGTTTGACGGCATGGCGGTTGAACGCCGAATCCTAAGGGAAAAAGGCATTCCGGAAGAGGTCATCCCTACCCTGGTAAAAGCCAGAAAGGAGGTGACTGCACAACATTATCACCGCATTTGGAGAAAATATGTTGCGTGGTGTGAGGCCAGGAAGGCCCCGACGGAGGAATTTCAACTGGGTCGATTCCTACATTTCCTGCAAACAGGATTGTCTATGGGCCTCAAATTAGGGTCCATTAAGGTTCAAATTTCGGCCCTGTCGATTTTCTTCCAGAAAGAATTGGCTTCAGTTCCTGAAGTCCAGACTTTTGTAAAAGGAGTACTACATATACAGCCCCCGGTTGTGCCCCCAGTGGCACCGTGGGATCTTAATGTAGTTTTGGATTTTCTCAGATCCCATTGGTTTGAGCCACTCAAATCGGTGGATTTGAAATATCTTACATGGAAAGTAACCATGCTACTGGCCCTGGCTTCAGCCAGGAGAGTGTCAGAATTGGCGGCTTTATCGTATAAAAGCCCATATCTGATTTTCCATTCGGACAGGGCAGAACTGCGGACGCGTCCTCACTTTCTGCCTAAGGTGGTTTCAGCGTTTCACCTGAACCAGCCTATTGTGGTGCCTGCGGCTACTAGCGATTTGGAGGATTCCAAGTTGCTGGACGTTGTCAGAGCATTGAAAATATATATTTCAAGGACGGCTGGAGTCAGAAAATCTGACTCGCTGTTTATACTGTATGCACCCAACAAGCTGGGTGCTCCTGCTTCTAAGCAGACGATTGCTCGTTGGATTTGTAGCACAATTCAACTTGCACATTCTGTGGCAGGCCTGCCACAGCCTAAATCTGTCAAGGCCCATTCCACAAGGAAGGTGGGCTCATCTTGGGCGGCTGCCCGAGGGGTCTCGGCATTACAACTCTGCCGAGCAGCTACGTGGTCAGGGGAGAACACGTTTGTAAAATTCTACAAATTTGATACCCTGGCTAAGGAGGACCTGGAGTTCTCTCATTCGGTGCTGCAGAGTCATCCGCACTCTCCCGCCCGTTTGGGAGCTTTGGTATAATCCCCATGGTCCTGACGGAGTCCCAGCATCCACTAGGACGTCAGAGAAAATAAGATTTTACTTACCGATAAATCTATTTCTCGTAGTCCGTAGTGGATGCTGGCGCCCATCCCAAGTGCGGATTGTCTGCAATACTTGTACATAGTTATTGTTACAAAAAAATCGGGTTGTTATTGTTGTGAGCCGTCTGTTCAGAGGCTCCTACGTTTGTCATACTGTTAACTGGGTTCAGATCACAAGTTGTACGGTGTGATTGGTGTGGCTGGTATGAGTCTTACCCGGGATTCAAAATCCTTCCTTATTGTGTACGCTCGTCCGGGCACAGTATCCTAACTGAGGCTTGGAGGAGGGTCATAGGGGAGGAGCCAGTACACACCACCTAGTGGTCAAACTTTTAAATTTTGTGCCCTGTCTCCTGCGGAGCCGCTATTCCCCATGGTCCTGACGGAGTCCCAGCATCCACTACGGACTACGAGAAATAGATTTATCGGTAAGTAAAATCTTATTTTTCAATGACACAAAACCATCCAAGTTGCAGATTATGGATTGTGAAGGACAAATCAACCATATAAACAATTTAAGCAATTTAAATTGCATGCAGGTAGTAGAATATCAAACTCCTTGGATGAGAGTGGGTCGTAATAAACTAGGATAGAAAAGAATACAGTAGAAAATAAGATTTTAAACCTACCGGTAAATCTTTTTCTCGTAGTCCGTAGAGGATGCTGGGGACTCCGTAAGGACCATGGGGATAGACGGGCTCCACAGGAGACATGGGCACTTTAAGAAAGACTTTAGTTCTGGGTGTGCACTGGCTCCTCCCTCTATGCCACAGTTAGAGAAACTGTGCCCAGAGGAGACGGACAGTATGAGGAAAGGATTTTGTTAATCCAGGGCAAGATTCATACCAGCCACACCAATCACACCGTATAACTTGTGATAAACTACCCAGTTATCAGTATGAAAAAACAACATAGCATCAGTGCAGGACCGATGCAACTATAACATAACCCTTATTGAAGCAATAACTATATACAAGTATTGCAGAAGTAGTCCGCACTTGGGACGGGCGCCCAGCATCCTCTACGGACTACGAGAAAAGATTTACCGGTAGGTTTAAAATCTTATTTTCTCTAACGTCCTAGAGGATGCTGGGGACTCCGTAAGGACCATGGGGATTATACCAATGCTCCAAAACGGGCGGGAGAGTGCGGATGACTCTGCAGCACCGATTGAGCAAACATGAGTTCCTCCTCAGCCAGGGTATCAAACTTATAGTATTTTGCAAAGGTGTTTGAACCCGACCAAGTAGCAGCTTGACACAGCTGTAGTGCTGAGACCCCTCGGGCAGCCGCCCAAGAAGAGCCCACTTTCCTCGTGGAATGGGCCTTGACCGATTTCAGTAACTGCAATCCAGCCATAGAATGCGCTTGCTGAATCGTGTTACAAATCCGGCGAGCAATAGCCTGCTTTGAAGCAGGGGCACCAATCTTGTTGGTTGCATACAGGACAAACAGCGCTTCAGTTTTCCTGACTCTAGCCGTCCTGGCCACGTAAATTTTCAAAGCCCTGACCACATCAAGTAACTCGGAATCCTCCAAGTCACGCGTAGCCACAGGCACCACAATAGGTTGGTTCATATGAAAAGATGAGACCACTTTTGGTAGGAATTGAGGACGGGTCCGCAATTCCGCTCTATCCACATGGAATACCAAATATGGGCTTTTATGTGACAAAGCCGCTAATTCCGACACTCGCCTAGCCGAAGCCAAGGTTAATAACATACCACCTTCCACGTGAGATAATTTAACTCCACTGTTTTAAGTGGTTCAAACCAGTGTGATTTTAGAAAACTTAACACCACGTTAAGGTCCCAAGGTGCCACCGGAGGCACAAAAGGAGGCTGAATATGCAGCACTCCTTTTACAAAAGTCTGAACTTCTGGAGGAGAAGCCAATTCTTTTTGAAAGAAAATGGATAAGGCCGAAATCTGGACCTTAATAGAGCCTAATTGTAGGCCCAAATTCACTCCAGTTTGTAGGAAGTGAAGGAAACGGCCCAGATGGAATTCTTCCGTAGGAGCATTCCTGGCCTCACACCAAGAAACATAATTTCGCCATATACGGTGTAATGTTTTAACGTTACATCCTTCCTAGCCTTTATCAGCGTAGGGATGACCTCAACCGGAATGCTAGGATCCGGCATTCAACCGCCATGCCGTCAAACGCAGCCGCGGTAAGTCTTGGAACAGACAGGGCCCCTGATGCAACAGGTCCTGTCTTAGAGGGAGAGGCCACAGATCTTCTGTGAGCATTTCCTGCAGATCCGGATACCAGGTCCTCCGTAGCCAATCTGGAACAATGAGGATTGTTCTCACTTTTCTTTGTCTTATTATCCTCAACACCTTGGGTATGAGAGGAAGAGGAGGAAATACATAGACCGACCGGAACACCCACGGTGTCACTAGGGCGTCTACAGCTACTGCCTGAGGGTCTCTTGACCTTGCGCAATACCTCTGTAGCTTTTTGTTGAGCCGGGACGGCATCATGTCTATCTGTGGCAGTTCCCACCGACTTGTAATCTGTGCAAAGACTTCCTGATGAAGTCCCCACTCTCCCGGATGTAGGTCGTGTCTGCTGAGGAAGTCTGCTTCCTAGTTGTCCACTCCCGGAATGAACACTGCTGACAGTGCGCTTGCGTGATTCTCCACCCAGCGAAGAATTCTGGTGGCTTGTGCCATCGCCACTCTGCTCCTTGTGCCGCCTTGGCGGTTTACATGAGCCACTGCGGTGACGTCTGACTGGATCAGAACCGGTTGGTCGCAAAGTAAGGTCTCCGCTTGACGTAGGGCATTGTATATGTTGATGTGAAGACAAGTCTCTTGACTTGACCAAAGACCTTGGAAATTTCTTCCCTGTGAGACTGCTCCCCAACCTTGGAGGCTTGCGTCTGTGGTCACCAGGATCCAGCCCTGAATGCTGAATCTGCGTCCCTCGAGAAGGTGAGCACTCTGCAGCCACCACAGGAGTGATACCCTGACCCTGGGGGACAGGGTGATCAACCAATGCATCTGTAAATGTGACCCGGACCACTTGTCCAGTAGGTCCCATTGGAAAGTCCTCGCATGGAACCTGCCGAATGGAATGGCCTCGTATGATGCCACCATCTTTCCCAGGACTCGAGTGCAGTGATGCACTGACACAAGTTTTGGTTTCAATAGGTTCCTGACAAGAGTCATGAGTTCCTGGGCCTTATCTATCAGAAGATAAACCCTCTTCTGGTCCGTGTCCAGAATCATGCCCAAGAAAGACAGACGAGTAGTAGGAATCAACTGCGACTTCGGGATATTGAGAATCCAGCCGTGTTGCTGTAACACTTTCAGTGAAAGTGATACGCTGTTCAGCAACTGCTCTCTTGATCTCGCTTTTATGAGATCGCCCAAGTACGGGATAATTGTGACACCTTGCTTGCACAGGAGCACCATCATTTCCGCCATTACCTTGGTGAAAATTCTCAGGGCCATGGAGAGACCAAACAGCAACGTCTGAAATTGGCAATGACAGTCCTGTACCGCAAATCTGAGGTACGCCTGATGAGGTGGATAAATGGGGACATGAAGGTATGCATCCTGTACACAAATGCGGACAACAGGTGTCAAGCCGTGTGTTGCCTTTGTCAAGCTGTAATAAGTAGGGATAAGGACGTTAACCACCTCGGAACATCCTCCCTTATACGACACCTGCAGCGCATTCATCATAAGTCAGTGACAAGTTCAAAAACTTTGGATGACAGCGGAAGCAGTCCACTGACCACTAAATCCCTTCCTCTTGTAACCAAGCTCCTGCAAACCACACCACCAACTCCCTCAGTGTCAATTTCCTCCTTAGACAGGAGAGCCAATAGTCCTGCAGGCCATGTCACTGGCAAGTCTGACGAGTCCTCTCCTGCCTGGGATTCCTCCGATGCATCCTTGAGTGTAACGCCTACTGCTGCTGGCGCTGCTGTTGTTGCTGCTGGGAGTCAATCGTCATCCCAGAGGGGAAGTCGGAAGACCACTTGTACTACTTCCAGTAAGCAATTGACTGTCCAACAGTCCTTTGCGAGGAAGATGAAATATCACAGCAGTCATCCTGCTGCAAAGCGGATAACTCAGGTCTTGTCAGCCTGGGTGGTGAGAAACGTGGTTCCGGTATCCATCGTTAATTTACAGGCAACTAGAGACTTGATTGAGGTACTGTGTCCCCGGTACCAAATACCCTCTAGGTTCCATTTCTCTAGGCAGGCGATACCGAAAATGTACACAGACCTCAGAAAAAGAGTCACCAGTGTCCTAAAAAATGCAGTTGTACCCAATGTCCACTTGTCTGTGGTTAAGTGGAGCAGGGCAGACTCAGGACTATATGACTGTGACAGCCCACTGGGTAGATGTATTGCCCCCCGCAGCAAGAACAGCAGCGGCGGCACCAGTAGCAGCATCTCGCAATTGCCAACTCGTTCCTAGGCAGGCTACGCTTTGTATCACCGCTTTCCATAAGAGGCACACAGCTGACAACCTCTTACGGAAACTGAGGAACATCATCGCAGAATGGCTTACCCCAATTGGACTCTCCTGGGGATTTGTGACATCGGACAACGCCACCAATATTGTGCGTGCATTACATCTGGGTAAATTCCAGCACGTCCCATGTTTTGCACATACATTTAATTTGGTGGTGCAGAATTATTTAAAAAATGACAGGGGCGTGCAAGAGATGCTGTCGGTGGCCCGAAGAATTGCGGGCCACTTTCTGCCTTCAGCCACCGCATGTCAAAGACTGGAGCACCACCAAACATTCCTGAACCTGTCCTGCCATCATCTGAAGCAAGAGGTGGTAACGAGGTGGAATTCAACCCTCTATATGCTTCAGAGGATGGAGGAGCAGCAAAAGGCCATTCAAGCCTATACATCTGCCCACTAAATAGGCAAAGGAGGGGGAATGCACCTGACTCAAGCGCAGTGGAGAATGATTTCAACGTTGTGCAAGGTTCTGCAACCCTTTGAACTTGCCACACGTGAAGTCAGTTCAGACACTGCCAGCCTGAGTCAGGTCATTCCCCTCATCAGGCTTTTGCAGAAGAAGCTGGAGACATTGAAGGAGGAGCTAAAACAGAGCGATTCCACTAGGCATGTGGGACTTGTGGATGGAGCCCTTAATTCACTTAACCAGGATTCAATCTGTTGAAATCAGAGCACTACATTTTGGCCACCGTGCTCGATCCTAGATTTAAAACCTACATTGTATCTCTCTTTCCGGCAGACACAAGTCTGCAGAGGTTCAAAGACCTGCTGGTGAGAAAATTGTCAAGTCAAGCGGAACGTGACCCGTCAACAGCTCCTCCTTCACATTCTCCCGCAAGTGGGGGTGCGAGGAAAAGGCTAAGAATTCCGAGCCCACCCGCTGGCGGTGATGCAGGGCAGTCTGGAGTGAGTGCTGGCATCTGGTCCGGACTGAAGGACCTGGCAACGATTACTGACATGTCGTCTACTGTCACTGCATATGATTCTGTCACCTTTGAAAGAATGGTGGAGAATTATATGAGTGACTGCATCCAGGTAGGCACGTCAGTATGTATACTGGCAGGAAAAAGAGGCAATTTGGAGGCCCTTGCACAAACTGGCTTTATTCTACCTAAGTTGCCCTCCCTCCAGTGTGTACTCCAAAAGAGTGTTTAGTGCAGCCGCTCACCTTGTCAGCAATCGGCGTACGAGGTTACTTCCAGAAAATGTGGAGAAGATGATGATCATCAAAATGAATTATAATCAATTCCTCCGTGGAGACATTCACCAGCAATTGCCTCCAGAAAGTACACAGGGATCTGAGATGGTGGATTCCAGTGGGGACGAATTAATAATCTGTGAGGAGGGGGATGTACACAGTGAAAGGGGTGAGGAATCGGAGGATGATGAGGTGGACATCTTGCCTCTGTAGAGCCAGTTTGTGCAAGGAGAGATTGATTGATTGATTCTTTTTTGATGGGGGCACAAACCAACCAGTCATTTCAGTCAGTCGTGTGGCAGACCCTGTCGCTGAAATGATGGGTTCATCAATGTTTTTCTTTTCAATCTAAGCCCCTGCAGTTTTCTGTAAGCATCTGCTTCGCTATGATGATCAACAAGTCACATAGGCAAACACTCAGGGCTGGAGGCGTAGATCTTAGGACCAGCTGCTACAAGCATGGCAGAGGTGTCACTATCACTGGTGACACCCAGAGAGGTGGCGAAGGAGATTGTAATGCAGTGCACGCAGATAAGCAGCGCAATGGTAAAAAGGAGGCATGGTCTCATAGGTAGGGGCGTGGCCTGAATCACCATTTTGTTGCTCCGGGTATCCCGGGGGTTGGGGGCTGCACCCGGGGACTAGTGTGTGAGTGGTGCTGGCTCCTGCACAGTGACAGAAACTGGGTGTTGCACGTAATGTCACAGTGAAACACCCATATTCTGTCACTGAAGAAGAGCCGGCACTTTGGTGTCACCCCCCTTGGCGGGTGACACTCGGGTGTGTGCCGCAACCCTGTTGTGATGCCACTGACCCATGGGAAGCTTTACGTGGCTTACCCATGTGTTAGTAGCCCCAAGCATCTTTTGTGTTAGTCCCTGAAGAAAAACTTCAAATATTGTTTACAATTTTGTAATCAATGGGCCTAATTCAGTAAGGATAGCAAATTCTGCTAAGTAACAGAATTTGCAATCCTTTGGTTCGCATGCTGGGGCCACCCATCACAGGGCATGGCCACCCAGCATGCCGCCTCCCTTCTTGACCACGCTGAAATTGCAGTCTCAGTGCAGTTCAGCGTGATCATAAAAAATGGGTTAGCCTCCTGTTGGTGCAGACTGTACGTGTGCGCAGGAAGCCGCCACCATTTTTGTGATCGCAGTGGCTGCATGTGATGTCATGCAGCCGCTCTGACCACGCCTCCTGTTTCTCCGTTGCCGACCCCATTTTGTAGCCCTGCCCCTGCACCGCTCCATCTCCGACTTTGAAATGGATTGTTGCTGACCCCCCCCCGCACCGATTGACAGTCAGAGGTGATCGCATTATCTGCGGGGTGCCACAGAAAATGCAGGCGCATGCGTATGCTCTTAGCAATTTTTGCAGTTGGATTGCTTATTGCGATTACAATCCAACCTGAATCAGGCTCTATTACCTATCACAATGCACTGCAGGTAGTACAAAATGGGGTTAATATAGGAGAAAAACCCCAAGAGCTGTGCTCCTTAACTGTCCCTGGTGGCTAGTGGAGCAGCTGCCCAGTAATCAGTGTCCACGCCAGTGCGCACACGGCCCGCCCCTACAGCCACGCTGGATCTCGGTATAGTGTGGGCACAGAAGCCCCTTACCTCCCTTTCATCAGCGGCCTCGTGATCCCGGAGGGCGGTGTGTGTGTGACTGACCTTAGGAAGAAACCGGAGCCTCCGCTGCAGTGACCCAGCAACCAGGGCACGGGAGTATACTGCGCCGCTGGGAGTGATGGAGCTGCAGTAAAGATGTCTATTAGACCTAGCCTGCTGCAGCCCTTGTAGATTCTTATAAAAAAAGTTCTTCTTTTCTTGTCAAAATTAATAGCTAAGAATAGGCTGCCTGAGGCAGCCCCCTGTTAAGTGGCCTACTACTGAAGGCACCAACTACAAACTGAGCTCCCTGTTCATGGAAGCGAGGTTATAGAGCAGGGGGCGCTGAGCATCTTGGGAACAGTCAAAAGCTTTGAGCCTGTTGGTGCCTCAGATCAAGATCCTACTCTACACCCCAATGTGAATCCTTGTGGAGTCCAGTGTACCCCACAGAAGAAATGAATGTGTCACACCCATTGGCAGCAACATTAGAATAGCTGCTGATGGGCACAATTGAGAAAGGAAGGGGGGAAAACATTTGAATCCAGCACATATATATAATTTGAATATGTAATTTGTACCTTCCTACTTTAAAATGTAATGGATGAACCTCACCCTGTGAGAACTATCTTTATGATCAAGAGATCTCATATGCAAGATAAGTATGTGTTGGCAGAGGCGCTCACTGGGCAGAGATGCTGATCGCATCTCTGGCATGTGCCGGTGCACTGCGGCACCAGCACACACACACACTTCAGACCTGATCTCCTGTTGTGTGAATATGCACAGCAGAGATCAGATCTGAATTAGGCCCTATATACAGCTGTCAGTAAGGCAGGGATCTGCTGCTGCCAGTGAGGCAGGGATCTGCTGCTGCCAGTGAGGCAGGGATCTGCTGCTGCCAGTGAGGCAGGGATCTGCTGCTGCCAGAGAGGCAGGGATCTGCTGCTGCCAGTGAGGCAGGGATCTGCTGCTGCCAGTGAGGCAGGGATCTGCTGCTGCCAGTGAGGCAGGGATCTGCTGCTGCCAGTGAGGCAGGGATCTGCTGCTGTCAGTGAGGCAGTGATCTGCTGCTGTCAGTAAGGCAGGGATCTGCTGCTATAAGTGAGGCAGGTATGTGCTGCTGTCAATGAGGCAGGGATGTGCTGCTGTCAGTGAAGCAGGGATGTGCTGCTGTCAGCAAGGCAGTGATCTGCTGCCCACTATCTCCCTATCACCCCTGCCTGAGTCACACACTTTCCCTTTCACCCCTGCCCCAGTTACCCACTATCTCCCAGTCACCGCTGCCTCAGTTAACCACTATACCTGCGACCCCTGCCTCAGTCACCCACTATACCAGTCACCCCTGCTTTAGTCACCCACTATCTCTGTCACCCCTGCCTCAGTCAACCACTATCTCCATATCACCCCTGCCTCAGTCACCCACTATCCCTGTCACCCCTGCCTCAGTCTCCTACTGTCCCTGTCACCCCTGCCACAGTCATCCACTATATCCCTATCACCCCTGCCTTAGTCACTGACTATCTCCCAGTCACCCCGGCCTCAGTCACCCACTATCTCCCACTCATACATGCTTCAGTCACCCACTATCAACCCACTGCTAAATTGTGCTTCCTAGCTGTTTTTATAAAATCACTGAATCAAATCTAACTCTGATTACATCAGAGAAGGCCAGGTACCCTACACCATAACAGGGGGTTTGAAATTTTGACTTGTCTACTTAAAGATCACCAAAATCTGATAACAAGGTCAATTACGTCCCTGGTTGGGATTGAACCACCAACCTTTTGGTTAGTAGCCGGACACACTAACCGATTGCGCCACAGAAACACTTTGCAAAAAGTACATACTGACAAAGGCTAAAAAGCATACATCTAGAACGTTTCCTAGAAAAACTTTAAAAAGTCAATAATCTGGAGAGTTTTTGTAAGATGTTTCTTCCATCAACCAATGAAGAAACACATTGGTACTTTCCCATGATGAGTGAGTGCTTCAGGATCTCTTGCACTTACATGTGCAGCAGAGTAATGGAAGCATGCTGGGCCCATTACCCAGAGGTAGGCAGATTGAAACTATCCTCTGCTATATGCATTTTTTTTGTTAATTAAAGTAATCAAAACTGGGATTGATATTTTTGCTCTTTTATTTTTACTTAAAGTACAATAACTTTTAACATTTTAATTTGTTTTAATAGTATATTGACAGTATAGTTTTCTTTAAAAAATCCACTTAATTTTCTTTACCCTATTATTAAAAGGGTAATTGACAAAAACAAACTACATTGTCACCAGAAGAGCAATACAAAATGTACAAGTGATATATTAAAATCATCTTTCCAGCTTGAATTTCAATGATGCATTGGGGCAACGATTTTGTGAGAAACATCTTCACCCTTAAATAAAGATTTTCTTAATTCCTTACCTGTGTGCTAATTAGATGTCACCTTGTTTTCACATTAAACAGACTTCTACATGAGAAAGCAGCAAGGATGCAGTGGCGTTAATGTTTCCTGGTGTCAACCTGTATTATTTCAGTAGACATTGAAATGAGGATGCATCTTGCTGCCTTTCCAATGGAGCAAGTTTAATTTAGTTATAGGTGAAAAACCATCCCTACAAAGGTGTTAATCAGAGACTTGGCTTTGTGGACACTTTTTAGAGAACAAATTTGTTAGCATAAAAATAAAGGCAGAAAATGAAGAGCTGTTTAATCACTCAATTGGATTTTTCTACCAGCATATTTTTTTCTCTGCAACCCATTGCTAAATTGTGCTTCCTAGCTGTTTTTTATAAAATCACTGAATCAAATCTAACTCTGATTACATCAGAGAAGGCCAGGTACCCTACACCATAAGAGGGGGTTTGAAATTTTGACTTGTCTACTTAAATATCACCAAAACCTGATCACAAGGTCAATTATGTCCCTGGGTGGGATTGAACCACCAACCTTTTGGTTAGTAGCCATACACACTAACCGATTGCGCCACAGAGACACTTTGCAAAAAGTACATACTGACAAAGGCTAATAAGCATTCATCTAGAACGTTTCCTAGAAAAACTTTAAAAAGTCAATAATCTGGAGAGTTTTTGTAAGAATTTTCTTAAATCAACCAACGAAGAAACACATTGGTACTTTCCCATGATGAGTGAGTGCTTCAGGATCTCTTGCACTTACATGTGCAGCAGAGTACTGCAATGGAAGCATGCTGGGCCCATTACCCAGAGGTAGGCAGATTGAAACTATCCTCTGCTATATGCATTTTTTTTGTTAAAGTAATCCAAAACTGGGATTGATATGTTAGCTATTTTATGTTTACTTAAAGTACAATGACTTTTACCATTTTAATTTGTTTTAATAGTATATTGACAGTATTGTTTTCTTTCAAAAATCCACTAAATTTTCTTTACCCTATTATTAAAATGGTAATTGACAAAAACAAACTACATTGTCACCAGAAGAGCAATACAAAATGTACAAGTGATATATTAAAATCATCTTTCCAGCTTGAATTTCAATGATGCATTGGGGCAACGATTTTGTGAGAAACATCTTCACCCTTAAATAAAGATTTTCTTAATTCCTTACCTGTGTGCTAATTAGATATCACCTTGTTTTCACATTAAACAGACTTTCACATGAGAAAGCAGCAAGGATGCAGTGGCGTTAATGTTTCCTGGTGTCAACCCGTATTATTTCAGTAGACATTGAAATGAGGATGCATCTTGCTGCCTTTCCAATGAAGCAAATTTAATTTAGTAATAGGTGAAAAACCATCCCTACAAAGGTGTTAATCAGAGACTTGGCTTTGTGGACACTTTTCAGAGAACAAATTTGTTAGCATAAAAATAAAGCAAGAAAATGAAGAGCTGTTTAATCACTCAATTTGATTTTTTTGCCAGCATATTTCTTTTTCTCTGCAACCCACTGCTAAATTGTGCTTCCTAGCTGTTTTTATAAAATCAATTAATCAAATCTAACTCTGATTACATCAGAGAAGGCCAGGTACCCTACACCATAACAGGGGGTTTGAAATTTTGACTTGTCTACTTAAAGATCACCAAAATCTGATAACAAGTTCAATTACGTCCCTGGGTGGGATTGAATCACCAACCTTTTGGTTTATAGCCGTACACACTAACTGATTGCGCCACAGAGACACTTTGCAAAAGTACATACTGACAAAGGCTAATAAGCATTCATCTAAAACGTTTCCTAGAAAAACTTTAAAAAGTCAATAATCTGGAGAGTTTTTGTAAGATGTTTCTTCCATCCACCAACGAAGAAACACATTGGTACTTTCCCATGATGAGTGAGTGCTTCAGGATCTCTTGCACTTACATGTGCAGCAGAGTACTGCAATGGAAGCATGCTGGGCCCATAACCCAGAGGTAGGCAGATTAAAACTATCCTCTGCTATATGCATTTTTTTTGTTAATTAAAGTAATCCAAAACTGGGATTGATATTTTTGCTCTTTTATTTTTCATTAAAGTACAATAACTTTTACCATTTTAATTTGTTTTAATAGTATATTGAGAGTATTGTTTTCTTGTAAAAATCCATTAATTTTCTTTACCCTATTATTAAAATGGTAATTGACAAAAACAAACTACATTGTCACCAGAAGAGCAGTACAAAATGTACAAGTGATATATTAAAATCATCTTTCCAGCTTGAATTTCAATGATGCATTGGGGCAACGATTTTGTGAGAAACATTTTCACCCTTAAATAAAGATTTTCTTAATTCCTTACCTGTGTGCTAATTAGATATCACCTTGTTTTCACATTAAACAGACTTCCACATGAGAAAGCAGCAAGGATGCAGTGGCGTTAATGTTTCCTGGTGTCAACCTGTAATATTTCTGTAGACATTGAAATGAGGATGCATCTTGCTGCCTTTCCAATGAAGCAAGTTTAATTTAGTAATAGGTGAAAAACCATCCTTACAAAGGTGTTAATCAGAGACTTGGCTTTGTGGACACTTTTCAGAGAACAAATTTGTTAGCATAAAAATAAAGCCAGAAAATGAAGAGCTGTTTAATCACTCAATTGGATTTTTTTGCCAGCATATTTCTTTTTCTCTGCAACCCACTGCTAAATTGTGCTTCCTAGCTGTTTTTATAAAATCACTGAATCAAATCTAACTCTGATTACATCAGAGAAGGCCAGGTACCCTACACCATAAGAGGGGGTTTGAAATTTTGACTTGTCTACTTAAAGATCACCAAAATCTGATAACAAGGTCAATTATGTCCCTCGGTGGGATTGAACCACCAACCTTTTGGTTAATAGCCATACACACTAACTGATTGCGCCACAGAGACACTTTGCAAAAGTACATACTGACAAAGGCTAATAAGCATTCATCTAAAACGTTTCCTAGAAAAACTTTAAAAAGTCAATAATCTGGAGAGTTTTTGTAAGATGTTTCTTCCATCAACCAACGAAGAAACACATTGGTACTTTCCCATGATGAGTGAGTGCTTCAGGATCTCTTGCACTTACATGTGCAGCAGAGTACTGCAATGGAAGCATGCTGGGCCCATAACCCAGAGGTAGGCAGATTGAAACTATCCTTTGCTATATGCATTTTTTTTTGTTAATTTAAGTAATCAAAACTGGGATTGATATTTTTGCTCTTTTATTTTTACTTAAAGTACAATAACTTTTACCATTTTAATTTGTTTTAATAGTATATTGACAGTATAGTTTTATTTTAAAAAATCCACTTAATTTTCTTTACCCTATTATTAAAAGGGTAATTGACAAAAACAAACTACATTGTCACCAGAAGAGCAATACAAAATGTACAAGTGATATATTAAAATCATCTTTCCAGCTTGAATTTCAATGATGCATTGGGGCAACGATTTTGTGAGAAACATCTTCACCCTTAAATAAAGATTTTCTTAATTCCTTACCTGTGTGCTAATTAGATATCACCTTGTTTTCACATTAAACAGACTTCCACATGAGAAAGCAGCAAGGATGCAGTGGCGTTAATGTTTCCTGGTGTCAACCCGTATTATTTCAGTAGACATTGAAATGAGGATGCATCTTGCTGCCTTTCCAATGAAGCAAGTTTAATTTAGTAATAGGTGAAAAACCATCCTTACAAAGGTGTTAATTAGAGACTTGGCTTTGTGGACACTTTTCAGAGAACAAATTTGTTAGCATAAAAATAAAGCCAGAAAATGAAGAGCTGTTTAATCACTTAATTGGATTTTTTTGCCAGCATATTTCTTTTTCTCTGCAACCCACTGCTAAATTGTGCTTCCTAGCTGTTTTTATAAAATCACTGAATCAAATCTAACTCTGATTACATCAGAGAAGGCCAGGTACCCTACACCATAAGAGGGGGTTTGAAATTTTGACTTGTGCACTTAAAGATCACCAAAATCTGATAACAAGGTCAATTACGTCCCTGGGTGGGATTGAACCACCAACCTTTTGGTTAATAGCCATACACACTAACTGATTGCGCCACAGAGACACTTTGCAAAAGTACATACTGACAAAGGCTAATAAGCATTCATCTAAAATGTTTCCTAGAAAAACTTTAAAAAGTCAATAATCTGGAGAGTTTTTGTAAGATGTTTCTTCCATCAACCAACGAAGAAACACATTGGTACTTTCCCATGATGAGTGAGTGCTTCAGGATCTATTGCACTTACATGTGCAGCAGAGTACAGCAATGGAAGCATGCTGGGCACATAACCCAGAGGTAGGCAGATTGAAACTATCCTCTGCTATATGCATTTTTTTTTGTTAATTAAAGTAATCCAAAACTAGGATTGATATGTTGGCTCTTTTATTTTTACTTAAAGTACAATAACTTTTACCATTTTAATTTGTTTTAATAGTATATTGACAGTATTGTTTTCTTTCAAAAATCAGCTTAATTTTCTTTACCCTATTATTAAAATGGTAATTGACAAAAACAAACTACATTGTCACCAGAAGAGCAATACAAAATGTACAAGTGATATATTAAAATCATCTTTCCAGCTTGAATTTCAATGATGCATTGGGGCAACGATTTTGTGAGAAACATTTTTACCCTTAAATAAAGATTTTCTTAATTCCTTACCTGTGTGCTAATTAGATATCACCTTGTTTTCACATTAAAATGACTTCCACATGAGAAAGCAGCAAGGATGCAGTGGCGTTAATGTTTCCTGGTGTCAACCTGTATTATTTCAGTAGACATTGAAATGAGGATGCATCTTGCTGCCTTTCCAATGAAGCAAGTTTAATTTAGTAATAGGTTAAAAACCATCCTTACAAAGGTGTTAATCAGAGACTTGGCTTTGTGGACACTTTTCAGAGAACAAATTTGTTAGCATAAAAATAAAGCCAGAAAATTAAGAGCTGTTGAATCACTCAATTAGATTTTTTTTGCCAGCATATTTCTTTTTCTCTGCAACCCACTGCTAAATTGTGCTTCCTAGCTGTTTTTATAAAATCACTGAATCAAATCTAACTCTGATTACATCAGAGAAGGCCAGGTACCCTACACCAGAACAGGGGGTTTGAAATTTTGACTTGTCTACTTAAAGATCACCAAAATCTGATAACAAGGTCAATTACGTCCCTGGTTGGGATTGAACCACCAACCTTTTGGTTAGTAGCCGGACACACTAACTGATTGCGCCACAGAAACACTTTGCAAAAAGTACTTACTGACAAAGGCTAATAAGCATACATCTAGAACGTTTCCTAGAAAAACTTTAAAAAGTCAATAATCTGGAGAGTTTTTGTAAGATGTTTCTTCCATCAACCAATGAAGAAACACATTGGTACTTTCCCATGATGAGTGAGTGCTTCAGGATCTCTTGCACTTACATGTGCAGCAGAGTACTGCAATGGAAGCATGCTGGGCCCATTACTCAGAGGTAGGCAGATTGAAACTATCCTCTGCTATATGCATTTTTTTTGTTAATTAAAGTAATCAAAACTGGGATTGATATTTTTGCTCTTTTATTTTTACTTAAAGTACAATAACTTTTACCATTTTAATTTGTTTTAATAGTATATTGACAGTATAGTTTTCTTTAAAAAATCCACTTAATTTTCTTTACCCTATTATTAAAAGGGTAATTGACAAAAACAAACTGCATTGTCACCAGAAGAGCAATACAAAATGTACAAGTGATATATTAAAATCATCTTTCCAGCTTGAATTTCAATGATGCATTGGGGCAACGATTTTGTGAGAAACATCTTCACCCTTAAATAAAGATTTTCTTAATTCCTTACCTGTGTGCTAATTAGATATCACCTTGTTTTCACATTAAACAGACTTCCACATGAGAAAGCAGCAAGGATGCAGTGGCGTTAATGTTTCCTGGTGTCAACCTGTATTATTTCAGTAGACATTGAAATGAGGATGCATCTTGCTGCCTTTCCAATGAAGCAAGTTTAATTTAGTAATAGGTGAAAAAAAATCCCTACAAAGGTGTTAATCAGAGACTTGGCTTTGTGGACACTTTTCAGAGAACAAATTTGTTAGCATAAAAATAAAGCCAGAAAATGAAGAGCTGTTTAATCACTCAATTGGATTTTTTTTGCCAGCATATTTCTTTTTCTCTGCAACCCACTGCTAAATTGTGCTTCCTAGCTGTTTTTATAAAATCAATGAATCAAATCTAACTCTGATTACATCAGAGAAGGCCAGGTACCCTACACCATAAGAGGGGGTTTGAAATTTTGACTTGTCTACTTAAAGATCACCAAAATCTGAAAACAAAGTCAATTACGTCCCTGGGTGGGATTGAACCACCAACCTTTTGGTTAGTAGTCGGACACACTAACCGATTGCGCCACAGAGACACTTTGCAAAAAGTACATACTGACAAAGGCTAATAAGCATACATCTAGAACGTTTCCTAGAAAAACTTTAAAAAGTCAATAATCTGGAGAGTTTTTGTAAGATGTTTCTTCCATCAACCAACGAAGAAACACATTGGTACTTTCCCATGATGAGTGAGTGCTTCAGGATCTCTTGCACTTACATGTGCAGCAGAGTACTGCAATGAAAGCATGCTGGGCCCATAACCCAGAGGTAGGCAGATTGAAACTATCCTTTGCTATATGCATTTTTTTTTGTTAATTTAAGTAATCAAAACTGGGATTGATATTTTTGCTCTTTTATTTTTACTTAAAGTACAATAACTTTTACCATTTTAATTTGTTTTAATAGTATATTGACAGTATAGTTTTCTTTAAAAAATCCACTTAATTTTCTTTACCCTATTACTAAAAGGGTAATTGACAAAAACAAACTACATTGTCACCAGAAGAGCAATACAAAATGTACAAGTGATATATTAAAATCATCTTTCCAGCTTGAATTTCAATGATGCATTGGGGCAACGATTTTGTGAGAAACATCTTCACCCTTAAATAAAGATTTTCTTAATTCCTTACCTGTGTGCTAATTAGATGTCACCTTGTTTTCACATTAAACAGACTTCTACATGAGAAAGCAGCAAGGATGCAGTGGCGTTAATGTTTCCTGGTGTCAACCTGTATTATTTCAGTAGACATTGAAATGAGGATGCATCTTGCTGCCTTTCCAATGGAGCAAGTTTAATTTAGTAATAGGTGAAAAACCATCCCTACAAAGGTGTTAATCAGAGACTTGGCTTTGTGGACACTTTTTAGAGAACAAATTTGTTAGCATAAAAATTAAGGCAGAAAATGAAGAGCTGTTTAATCACTCAATTGGATTTTTCTACCAGCATATTTTTTTCTCTGCAACCCATTGCTAAATTGTGCTTCCTAGCTGTTTTTTATAAAATCACTGAATCAAATCTAACTCTGATTACATCAGAGAAGGCCAGGTACCCTACACCATAAGAGGGGGTTTGAAATTTTGACTTGTCTACTTAAATATCACCAAAACCTGATCACAAGGTCAATTATGTCCCTGGGTGGGATTGAACCACAAACCTTTTGGTTAGTAGCCAGACACACTAACCGATTGAGCCACAGAGACACTTTGCAAAAAGAACATACTGACAAAGGCTAATAAGCATTCATCTAGAACGTTTCCTAGAAAAACTTTAAAAAGTCAATAATCTGGAGAGTTTTTGTAAGAATTTTCTTAAATCAACCAACGAAGAAACACATTGGTACTTTCCCATGATGAGTGAGTGCTTCAGGATCTCTTGCACTTACATGTGCAGCAGAGTACTGCAATGGAAGCATGCTGGGCCCATTACCCAGAGGTAGGCAGATTGAAACTATCCTCTGCTATATGCATTTTTTTTGTTAAAGTAATCCAAAACTGGGATTGATATGTTAGCTATTTTATGTTTACTTAAAGTACAATGACTTTTACCATTTTAATTTGTTTTAATAGTATATTGACAGTATTGTTTTCTTTCAAAAATCCACTTAATTTTCTTTACCCTATTATTAAAATGGTAATTGACAAAAACAAACTACATTGTCACCAGAAGAGCAATACAAAATGTACAAGTGATATATTAAAATCATCTTTCCAGCTTGAATTTCAATGATGCATTGGGGCAACGATTTTGTGAGAAACATCTTCACCCTTAAATATAGATTTTCTTAATTCCTTACTTGTGTGCTAATTAGATATCACCTTGTTTTCACATTAAACAGACTTCTACATGAGAAAGCAGCAAGGATGCAGTGGCGTTAATGTTTCCTGGTGTCAACCTGTATTATTTCAGTAGACATTGAAATGAGGATGCATCTTGCTGCCTTTCCAATGAAGCAAGTTTAATTTAGTAATAGGTGAAAAACCATCCCTACAAATGTGTTAATCAGAGACTTGGCTTTGTGGACACTTTTCAGAGAACAAATTTGTTAGCATAAAAATAAAGGCAGAAAATGAAGAGCTGTTTAATCACTCAATTGGATTTTTTTTGCCAGCATATTTCTTTTTCTCTGCAACCCACTGCTAAATTGTGCTTCCTAGCTGTTTTTATAAAATCAATGAATCAAATCTAACTCTGATTACATCAGAGAAGGCCAGGTACCCTACACCATAACAGGGGGTTTGAAATTTTGACTTGTCTACTTAAAGATCACCAAAATCTGATAACAAGGTCGATTACATCCCTGGGTGGGATTGAACCACCAACCTTTTGGTTAGTAGTCGGACACACTAACCGATTGCGCCACAGAGACACTTTGCAAAAAGTTCATACTGACAAAGGCTAATAAGCATACATCTAGAACGTTTCCTAGAAAAACTTTAAAAAGTCAATAATCTGGAGAGTTTTTGTAAGATGTTTCTTCCATCAACCAACGAAGAAACACATTGGTACTTTCCCATGATGAGTGAGTGCTTCAGGATCTCTTGCACTTACATGTGCAGCAGAGTACTGCAATGGAAGCATGCTAGGCCCATAACCCAGAGGTTGGCAGATTGAAACTATCCTTTGCTATATGCGTTTTTTTTTGTTAATTTAAGTAATCAAAA